>NC_064271.1:17028035-17331428 GCF_003254725.2 Canis lupus dingo
TCACTATCCTAATTTTACAAGGAAGGAAGAAACGAAGGCCCAAAGCCTTGACTATACTGCACTGTAACAGAACTGGGATTTAATCCCAGGATCCCAGATTTTCCTTCCACTGAACTCTCTATTAAAACACACTCAACTTATACTGGCATTTTGGAGAGGAAAAAAAATATGTATACAAAACACTATCTTGTCAGTCTAATATCTATAATATATTAAAAATGTAATTAGCATGGAAAATCTGGTCTCAAACTAAAACTTTAGTCTGAATCTCTTAAGTTCCTTAGCCTGCAAGTTATTATAAACCTAGACATAATTCTTTTAAAAACTCTAAAAATCATTTCTTCCCTCATCCCACCCCAATGTAACAATTACTCCTTTAGTATCTAGATATAAACTCAATTTTTATCACTATACAATGTCTTCTCATCCACCTAGAACAGTCTTCCATTAACTACAAGAATAAAAAAGATGAACTGCTGATCCATGAAGGGCCAAATAACTAAACTTAAACCCACTACACCAAAGATTCAAAAATATTTTAATGAAATTTTTTCAGTAGTATCTTTCAAATCATTACCTTAAAATACCTAAAAAAAAAAAAAAGAAAGAAAAACAGTACAGCTTATTGTAGCAGATTAAAAAGTAGTCTACTTTAATAATTAAAAGGCCTTTCCTGTCTTCACCTTTTACTTCAGCACGCATTTAAGCTATTTTGGATTTTACTCCATTCAAGAACACTTTTTCCCCAAAGCCCGTTTAACAAGCTTCATTTTCTTGTTAATTTGATATAGTCTATTTCCAGTGCTATAAAATTAAAACAGAAGCATTAGGAATTCCTCTTTGTGTTAAATGTCCTGGTCTTTCCTTAAAAGATTTCATCTTTGACGGATGCAATAGATCAGTGTTCCCCCTTTAACAATTCCTCATCTGCCTGTTCTCACTACAGGTATTGTTTGGATTTACTCTGCTATAGGCTTCGGTACGCTACATCTCCTCTCTGAACTATAAATCAGAATTCAAGCTTGAGAGCAGCTGCCACTGTCCAGACATGTGGCTGGTGGGTGTCATTGTCTTTTTCATTTTCCCCATTTCAAACCCCTCCCTTCCTTGTCACTAGAGCCAGCATATTTAAAGGTGCTTCCCTTCCTTCCTCGCTTTTATATCGCCACCCCCACCCCTTAACCTCTCTCTGGTCGTCTTCTTCCAGGTCAGCCCAGTCACATACAACATCACTGTTTTTCCTGTGGCGGAGGCAGAGAGATGTCAGGATGGACTGTACACCTCTTGCAGACTCCTCCTCAAGACTGTCAACAAGGGAACAACTTCGGCCTATCTTCCCAAAGTACCACGCCGGAACCACAAAGTTATCGAAATTACGATACGGAACCCTTCCCACGCCCCATCTTAACAAATCAGCTCCACCTCAATTTCCAAGCTAATAAACAACAGCTCCTCTTCCGCTCATCACAAAGGGGGGATAGCCTGTCCGCACCGCACGGTCCACCAGCAAAATCCTCTCCTACTCTCAAGTCGGTTCCAAGCCTAGCTAACTGCCCTTTCCGCCTCCACCCGGTCTCTGCCCCGCATCCAGCCGAGTTACTGTCAACTCCGGCCGCCGAGCAAAGCGCTTCACGCGGGCTCCCTGAGGTCGGCGGCGCCGGCCTACCGCAGCCCCAGACGACCCCACCTCCCGGGGCGGGTGCCGCGCCGCCCCCCCCCCCGCCCCCCCACCACTTCCCCGGGCCTCCTCCCAGCTCACCTAACGCCACCTCACACGCTTTGCGCAGCTGGGAGTGATGCGCCTTCTTCACTTCCTTGTCGGCCAAAATCTTCTCCAGGGCCCGGGTCAGGAACATGTTCTTCGTCTTCTTCCCCTCATACATGGACGCAGAGAAGGAGGCGGCGGCTCGTCCGACCCGCGGCTCCCAGCGGCTGGAGGGGAGGAGGAGCGGGAGGAAGAGGAGAGAGAAAAGAGAGGGGGTGGAAGTGGGGGAGAGGAGGCGTGGAGGGCAGCGGCAGGATCAGGAAGGGACGGCAGGTGGGAGCAGCCGCGGTGCGGGCGAGGGGCCCGGGGTCTTCCCCAGCCCTGAGAGGCCGCCCCTAGAGGGCCGCGCCCGTCGGACCTCCGCTCGTCCCGGTCTGGGGTCGCTTCCCGGCCAACCCCCCCTCACTCGCCCCTCCGGCCCAGGGGCGGCGAGGGAGCCCAGCCCGGGCGGCCGTCTGCCGGGAGCCGAGGGACGCGGCGGCGGCGGCGGCGGCGGCTCAGAAGCCCGGAGAGAGCACGGCTGCCCTGGCTACTGTGGGGATTAGCACCCGCCGCGGCCGCTGACTGGCCTCCATCACCGCCGACCTGCCCCGGCCGCCATGTTGGGAGGAAACGACGCGTCACGCAGCGGCCGAACGGCTGCAGAGGAGGAAGCGGCGGCGGCGGCGGCGCTGCCTGCCCAGAGCTGCCGCGGCGCGGGGAGGCTGGGGGCGGAGGGCGGTGCGGGAGGAGAGGCCCGAGCCGCAGCGCTACGGTGGCCCGGCGGGGCCTCGCCGCCTCCTGCGTTCGCCTGCAGGGCGGCGTGGGGCGTGGCGGGCGTCCTGCGGCGCCGGGCACCTCCCGGCGGCTCCGCGCACCTCAGGGCGGAGGACCCCGGGCACCCTGACTTCCGCGAGGTGGCAAGGACTCCAGGCTACGCTGCCTCCACTTCTCCGACTTCCTGAAGATCCCATGAGTGGAAGTGCAGTCCTTTCTGCTCCGGGGGTCACGGAGGCAGCCGCATCGCCCATTCTCAGCAGCTCAGGGCTTCCACCTGCCGCGCTAAATTTCCTTACCCGATGTGCGAAACTGCTGTCCAGGCTCGTGCCCTCCGACCTCCGACCACCTCAAGGAGGAGTCTCTCTTAGCAAGAGTAAACTAGAACCAATTTGCCATGGATTCAGGCATGTTTCACTTAAAAAAAAAAAAAAAAAATCTCTGTCAGAGTCCTCGGTTAAACTCTATAGATTTCAGATCCCTCCTGAATGGAGTCTAAAGCTAAGCCAACAGGTAAACGTTTCTGATTTGACGGAGTGCCTCAGAGCTCCGTGTGTCTGTGCTTTTCATACTAAGATGCAGTCAGGACATGAAAACCAGGTTAAGAATAGAAGAGCTTTAAATACAGATTACCACAGACATGTGACCATGTGTGTGCTTTGGTACCAAAGAATAATTAAAACTTCTACAGTGTTTAATTCGGAGCATGCAGTTATAAAGAATACCATAAAATATATGCGAAGGATTTACATGGTGATTTAGGTGCACGTCTACAAGTTCAAAGCTACATTAGAGTATCTCTCACTTCTGACCCGTTCCATTGCCTTGACTAGGGACTTGTCCTAATGCAATCATCCAAACCTACGAATGGAGAGGCTGTGAAGTGGCAAGATTTGAGACAGGCTAAAAACCATGGGAAATAAAAAGGGAAACCTTGAAGGGGACCCTGAATTAAAATGGACAAAAAGATTATTTTTTTAAAACTGTGGTGTTTTAAAATAATAATAATAATAATAATAATAATAAAACTGTTGTTCTGAGAAATAGATACACAAATTCATTGATTCCATCTTAAAGACTATTTCTAGATTCCTGGGGGTTGGAGATTCAATATACTAAAATCAGACATAATACTGATTTCTAGGTACACCCAAAGATTATAAAATTTTTTAAAACAAGCTCCATTTCTAATTTATCTTTGCTTCTCCATTATGCCAGTATTGTGCCATGGACTGTTGAAGGTGCTAATCCCCAAATCTATTTACTCTTCTTCCTCAGTGCAGAGATACATTATGTTCTCCAGCCTCCCTTGCAATTATGTATAACCATCTAGATTTAGCTCATTAAAAAAAATAATAATAATTTCACAATCAATCTTCCATGCTGTTTCCCTTCTGTGGCCACATGCTGAAGATGGCAGAACACAAATTAGAAGGAGCCTGAGTCCCTGAATTACCACTTGGAGGAGAGCCATCCATCCATCAGGAATATTTGTTTTGGGCTTTACATGAGCAAAGTAAATTCTTCAGTTATGTTTAGCAGCTAGCTCTGTCCTAAACAAAACATTTGGCATTCATACAGACATATTTCTGAGCTGAAAGAGCCCAGTCTCCTGCGTACCACATATCACAATCTGTAATCATCCTGTCTGCTTACGTGTTTATTGATTGGTTATGTTTCCCTCAAAGGAGCAAGGACTTCATCTGTCTATTCACTTCTCTATGCCTAGCATCTAGTATAGTCACTGGCATAGAGAAGACCTTTAGGATGAACTTGAATAGAAACTTGGGTGAATGAAAGATACTGGACTAAGTTAGACATGATCCTCGGCCCTAAGGAGTTTAGCATATATAGTAGGAAAAGAATATTTAACAAGTAAATAACTAGTGAATATATAATTACCAATGTGTTAAGTATCACTAAAGAATAGAGTGCTATGAGGAGATCTTTAGATTTGGGGTTCAGGGATGGCTATCATAAAGAAGTGACATTTACACTGAGACCTGAAGGAAGAGTAAAAATTAACCAAGCTAAGTCAGGCAGTCTTTTGAGCTAAGGGGGAAGCTTGGCAAATTTCAGGAACCAAAAAAGGCAGTGTGGTTGCAAGTTATCAAGGTGAACCCGTGCCAATAAAGATAAAGAAGGAACCAGGCACCAGACCATACAGAACCTAGTAGGCTGTGGTAAGGGTTCAGGATCTTATTCTAATAGCAGCAGAAACCTATTGAAGGGTTAAAGAGGGTGTGAAGTAAAAGTGGGGATTTAAAAGTAGTCCCTCTGTTGTGTGGAGAATAGGTTGGAAGGAGACAAGAGTGGATGTGGGCAGAAAAGTAAGAAGGTGATTACAACAGAGCAGCATGTCATGGGCTGGGGCTCAGGACCACCATGCAGGTCTTAGAGATCATGTCCTGCACAAAGATGGCAAATGAAGTTGAAATCTAGCCCCAGCATCTGCCCTGGGAAGGGAATCTTTTTTCTAATTTGCATAAACATTAGGCTAGTGGTGTCTGAGTGATGGCCATGGAGATGGAGCAAAGTAGGCAGATTTAAAATATATTTTGGTGGCAGAATGGACAAGACTTAGTAACGAATTGGAGTGAATATAAGAGGAAGGAAGAAGTCACAAATGAATGTCATGTTTCTGACCAGAGCCAGAGCGTGAGTAGAAAAACTGTTGAAATGGCCTAGACTGGGACAGGAGCAGTTTTGAGGGTAAGGGCACAATTTTCTGTTTTAGAAGAATCATCTGCTCTGAGATACAACCTAACCCTCTCAGAAGAACTGGCCTCCATCCTTTCTCCCAGAGGACAATCCATCCTCTTCCTTTGTTGAGCCTAGGACTTCTCCCCAAAGGTGGTAGTGTTGGGAGCAGAAGATGTGTAGCCTTGGGAGTGGGGATTCTCACCCAACTTGAAATTCAATATAACTTTGACCTGCCTGAAGCAAAAAAAAAAAAAAAAAAAAAAAAAAAGTTAAGACTCTAAAATAAAGACATCCTTGGAAGAAAAAAGAAGAGATAATATTTTTAGTCTGTCATTTACAAGATTGGAGAACATGGGGAAGGGGAAAGAGTTGGAGGGGTATCCAGCTCAGGCAAGTTTTATATAAAATATTGAGTGTGTTTCCATGTACATGTTCCCTTTTCCGTATTATTATTGTTGCTTGGTGCTTATCCTATTTAAATAAATTCAATCTCAGTATTAACTTGCATTTGATTTGTTGCTGTTTTTTTTTTTAATTTTTATTTATTTATGATAGTCACAGAGAGAGAGAGAGAGAGAGGCAGAGACATAGGCAGAGGGAGAAGCAGGCTCCATGCACCGGGAGCCCGATGTGGGATTTGATCCCGGGTCTCCAGGATCGCGCCCTGGGCCAAAGGCAGGTGCCAAACCGCTACGCCACCCAGGGGTCCCCCTGATTTGTTGCTGTTTTTAAAACTTTCAAATTTTTCTGAAATACCTATCATCCTCTAAATTTTAGACTGTAGTTTTCTTATACATGATTGTTTTTCCCAAATCCATTTTTACCCCTCAGTCTACAATTTCACCTTCCTATCATTTAATTCCCCTTCAGAATTTTCTGTTTCATCTATATCTTTGCTGTATATTAGCGACCCTTTCTCTTTGGATAATATTCCTCCTTTGAGTCCAAAAAGTCAAAGAATATCAAACAATAAGATTTTGACCTGGGTTTTAGCATCTTGGTTTATCATCATATTGCTATTTATTTATTTCTAAATTGTTAAAAAGGTTTATTTTAGAGAGGGGGGGGGCATGCATGGGTAGGGAGGGGCTGGGGGAGAGAGAGAATCTAAAGCAGACTCTCCATTGAGCCCGGAGACTGTCGTAGGGCTCTATCTCATGACTCAAGATCATGACCTGAGCCAAAATCAAGTTGGAAACTTAACCAACTAAGCCACCCAGGCTCCCCATCATCCTTTTAAATATAGATAGAAGTTCAGTGTAACATGAAAATTAAATAAAATCTGAATAAAATTTTAATTAAGGCTGAACATATCTGATTGATGTTAAAAGCCAATATTCGTTAACATCAAAAATAGCATCATTTTCAGTTGACTAAAAAAAAAAGTAGTCTTTCACATGATCTCTAAATTCTATTAGCTTTCAAAACATTCCATCATCTGACCCTTCCCTGACTCTCCAACTAATTTCTCTATAGAAATGGTAATAATAATTAACATTTATATGAGCTTATTATGAGCCAGGCCCAGTAACCCAAACGAAGAAGTTTCCATTATTATCCCTGATTTATAGATGAAGAAACAGAGAGAATTTAGACAATTTGTCCAGCCATACAATTAATAAGTGGTGGCGCCAGGATTAGTTTGGAAACTTTGGCTCCAGGACCTATAAGCTATACCGCTTCTCTAAACAGTCTGTTCTTATAGCCTTCCCTGCCTACTCTCTCTTTGCCTGAAATACACGTTAGGCACTGAAGTTCCATCCCTTTTCTTCCTGCAAATCCACCCTTCACCGTTGCATCCCGATACCATGTGTCTGTACAAACACCAAGCTCTCCTGCATCTGCATGCCTTTGTTCATCTTCCAGCAATCCAGAGCACCCACTACCAACTTTCTTTTGTTTGCTTTCCGCAGAGGCTTCCCAAGCTTCAAAACTTCATTAAAATCCATCGCCTTCTAAATTTTCTACTTATGTCTCCAACAGCATCAATCTCTTCCTCCTCTCCTTTTATAGCATCATCTACCTCACACTTTATACCTAATTCTATATCCACAGTAGGGTTTAATGAGACTGCACATTTTTGAAGACCAAAGATATAAGGAAAGATAAAGCAAGCAACTTAGTAAAAGATGGGAAACACTGATTAAACAGAATCATATCAGTTCTGCTGAGGCCATAATGACTAATATGACTAAAAGACCATATCTAAAGTTAAGTCAAGTCTGCTTTCTTGCTTCTCATGTGAACAGACTTATAAGCTAATTTGATATTCCTCTTTTATCAGTCAGCTTGTTTTAATCTTGTTTATTACAGAAATAAGTGGATAGTGTCTTCAAACTCAGAGGTCCTGCTAATTGTTCTGCAGGAAAAGTATCAATATACTGGACAGGGCAGACAGAGGGAGAGCATGGTAGATTGAAGAATTTGATTTAGAAAGAAAAGATAAGAGGAGCAAGCAAACTTTTATTAAATAAGAGAGTACATTATGATATTTGATAATCACATGAAGTTTTAAAAAATTAGAATGTGGCAGAAAAAAGTTACAAATCTAGAGCAGAAGTTGGAAGTAGTAGAGTTTTTATGAATTTTAAATCATTAAGTGCTAACGTTTTACAGAGTAATAAAACTGAAAGCATAAGCACTTAAATTTCCTTAAAAATCTTTAAGTTATATAATTCTCTAGAGGGATGGAAAGTACTTACTGATAATCCATGGTACTATTCTCTTCTCTTTTCTGTATACACAGTTATAATTTTTCCAGTAAAATCACACTAATGATAGCTACTAGGTATTTACTTTGTATGAATCCTTTGCATTAACTCATTTAATCCCTACAATAACTCAACCATGTGTATGGTATTACTCCTCTTTTACAAAGGAGGGGAAAAAAACGTTAGAGAAGTTAATTGCCCAAGGTTACAGAACCAAATATATTTGTCACTTGCCAAAGTTCATGCATGCTCTTAACCTTTGTTCTACCCTATGTCTTTCTTCTTAGTCACATATTTGTATATATCCATTTGAAAATACTTTTTCACCAACATTGTGCCATAATTATTTTAAAGTAGGACCACATCTTTTCCTTCCTTTGAAACTACTCTCACCAACTAGTACGCTGAATTGTGTGTTAAACATTAATGACTAGGTGGGCATTAATTTTCTGGAGGTCAAGGTTTAAAAAAAAAAACTAGAAATGGGAATTTTTAGTAAAAGCCTACATTGTAAAGAAATTGAAATGAGTTTGAAATTTTCTAGAAAAAGAAATCTGTAAGCCTAGTTAATTTTACTAGTGAGTTCTATCAAACATTTAAAGAATAACACCAACTCCATCTCTTTCAGAAAACAGAAGAGGATGGGATAATTCTCAACCTATTTTATGAGGCCAGCACAAACCCTGAAATCAAAACTTGATAAGCAGTACAAAAAAAGAACTATAGACCAAGATCTCCTAAGAACATAAATGTAAAAATGAAGAATATTGACAAATAAAATTCAACAATATGTAAAAGAATAATATACCATAATCAATGGAGGGAAGGTAGCGGTTCATCTTGGGAATGCAGGCTTTCAATATTAGAAAATCAAGCAATGTAATTGACCACACTGGCAAACTAAAAGTAACTATATGATCATATCAATTGATAGGAAAAAGCATTTGACAACATTCAACATTTATTCTTGATAAAAAGCTCTCAGCATTTATTTATTTGAGAGAGTGAGTGAAAGAGAGGAGAGCACAAGCCAGGGGAGGGGCCAAGGGAGAGGGAGGAGCAGACTCCCTGCTGAGCAAGGAGCCTTCTGTGGGGCTCTATCCCAGGATCTGGGATCATGACCCAAGCCTAAGGCAGATGCTTAACCGACTGAGCCACCCAGGAGCCCAGTTAAGGACATTTAAAAAGAAAAAACAAAGATAGACAACATAATACTCAATTGTGACAAAATTCAATGGTGAAACATAGGACGGTAAGATCAGAAACAAGACAAGGATGTCCATTCTCACTACTCCTATTCAATATCATACTGGAGGGCTTTGACAGTATAATAAAGCAAGGGAAAGAAAAGGCAGACAGATTGGAATGGAAAAAAACAAACTATTTTTACCAACAGTCAACATAAATGTCTATGTAGAAAATCCAAAGGATCTACCCAAACTCCTAGAACTCATGATAATTAAGTTTAACAAGGTCAGGATACAGAGTCAATGCATAAAAACCTATCGTATTTTTATAAATTATTAATGTACAATTAGAAACCAAAATTTTAAAAATATTATTTATAATAGAGTCAAAAAATGAAACGTTTGACTACAGATCTAACAAAACACATACGGGGTCCTACACTGAAAACAGTAAGATGCTGATGAAGAACTCAAAAAAGACCTAAATAAATGAAAAGATATATGTTCATGGATTGTAAAAGATTGTAAAAATGTCAACTATTCTATAGTTTAGCACAATTCTAATTCTGTAGTTATAGAGAAGCTTATTTATAAAATATGTATGAAAAGGTGAGCCATACAAAGTTACAAAATTTTTTGTTTTCTTTTTTAAATTTTTTTATTTTAATTCCAGGTAACATACAGTGTTATATTAATTTCAGGTATAGAAATATAGTAATTCAACCGTTCCATACATCACCCAGTGCTCATAATGACAAGTGCACTCCTTAATCCTCATCACCCATTAAACCCATCCTCCCCACCCAACCTCCCCTCTGGCAACCATCAGGTTGGTCTCTCTAATTAAGAGTTTCTTGCTTTGTCTTAAAAAATTTTTGCTTTTTTCTATGATGAAAACTTTTAAGATTTATTCTCTTGGTAATTTTCAAATATATGCTGTAATATTATTAACTATACTCACTGCACTGTACCTTACATTTCTGTGACTTATCTATGACTGGAAGTTTGTACCTCTTGACCCCCTTTACCTGTTTTACCCATACCTCAACCTCCTCTACCTCAGGAACCAGTTCTCTATCTATGAGGGTTTTTTTGGGGTTTGTTTTTTAGATTTCACATATAAATGAGATCATACGATATTTTGGTTTTTCTTATTTCACTTAGCATAATACTTTCAAGGACCATTCCTGTTGTCAAATATGACAAGATTTCATTCTTTTGCATGGCTGAGTAGTTCTACACTCTGTGTGTGTGCATGTGCATGTGCATGTGTGTACACACCGTATCTTCTTTATCCATTCATCCATCAATGGGCATGTGTGTTGTTTTCACATCTTGGCTATTGTAAATAATGCTGCAATGAATATAGTGATGCATATATCTTTTCAAATTAGTTTTTTTGTTTTCTTTGGATAAATATCAGGAATGGAGTTTCTGGATTGTATGGTAGTTCTATCTTTAATTTTTTGAGGAGCCTTCATACTGTTTTTCCATAGTGGCTACCCCAATTTATATCCCCACCAACAGTGCAGAGGGTTCCCTTTCTCCACATCCTTGCTAACACCTGTTATTTGTTCTCTTTTTTTTAATAATAGCCCTTCTAACAGGTCTGAGGTTGTGTCTCTCTGTGGTTTTGATTTGCATTTCCCTGACTTTTAGTGACGTTGCACATCTTTTCATGTGCCTGTTGGCCATCTGTAAGTCTTCTCTGGATAAATATCTATTCAGATCCTCTACCCATTTTTTAAATCAATTTTTTTGCTATCGAGTTATATAATTCCTTATATATTTTAAATAGTAATTAATGTCTTATTGGATATATGGTTTGCAAATATTTCCTCCCATTAAGTAGGTTGCCTTTTCATTTTGTTGATGGTTTTGTTTATGTAGTCCCACTTGTTTATTTTTTACTTTATTTTTTAGGGTTATTTATTTATTTATTCATGAGAGACACAAGAGAGAGGCAGAGACACAGGCAGAGGGAGAAGCAGACTCCATGCAGGGAGACCGATGTGGGATTCGATCCTGGATCCTGGGATCACACCCTGAGCCAAAGGCAGATGCTCAACCGCTGAGCCATCCAGGTGTCCCTATTTTTTGCTTTGATTGCCTTTGCTTTTAGAGTCTGTTCTATAAAGTCATCATCAAGACAAAGGTCAAGGAGCTTACTGCTTATGTTTTCTTCTAGAAGCTTTAGGTTTTCAGGTCTTATATTTAAGCCTTTGAGTTAATTTTTGTGTATGGTCTAAAATTATAGTCTAGTCATAATCTTTTGCATGTGGCTATCCAGTTTTCCCAATACCAAATACTAAAGAGAATGTCCATTTCCCACTGTTTATTCTTGTTCCTTTGTTGTAAACTAATTGACCAAATACACCAGGTTTTATTTCTGGGCTTTCTATTCTGTTCCATTGATTTGGGTGTCTGTTTTTGTGTTAATACTGTTTGATCACATTAGCTTTGTAATACAGTTTGAAATCAAGGAACATGATGCCTCCAATTTTGTTCTTTCTCAAGATTACTCTGGCTATTTGAGGTCTTTCGTGATTCCATACAAATTTTAGGATTAAATTTTCTGATTCTGTGAAAGATGTTATTGGGATTTTCATGGGGATTGCATTGAATCTGTAGATTGAGTGATATGAACATTCTTACAAAATTAATTCTTCAAATCATGAGCGATAATATCCTTATATTTGTGTCCTCTTCAGTTTCTTTAATCAGTGTTTTATATTTTCTGATGTACAGGTCTTTTGCCTCTTTTGTTAAATGTATTCCTAGGTATTTTTAATATAATTAGAAATGGAATTTTCTTAATTTTTCTTTCTGATATTTCATTGCTACACAATAGATTTTTGCATGTGGATTTTGTACCATGCAACTTAACTGAATTCATTTGTTGCTTTAACAGTATTTTTGTTTCTTGAGGTAGACCTGTATCACTCTCAACTTTTCTCTTAGCTTTTTCTGCATTGCATAGATTTTGGTAAGTTGTATTTCCATTTTCATTTGCTCAAGATATTTTTTCATTTCTCCTTTGATTTTTTGGTTATTTCATTTGTTATTCAGTAGCATGTGGTTTAATCCCCACATATGTATGATTTTTAGTTTTCTTCTTGTAATTGATTTTTAGTTTGGCACAACTGTTATTGGAAAAGACGCTTATAAGATTTCAGTCTTGTGAAATTTATTGAGATTTGTTTTGTAGCCTAACATTATCTATATGGAGAATCTCCCATGTTCCCTTGAAAAGAATGTGTATTCTGCTGTTTTTTGATAGAATGTTCCATATCTGTTAGACCAGATGTACGTCTGATGTGTCATTTAGGGCCAATTTTTTCTTATTGATTTTCTATCTGGATGATCTATCCATTGATGTAAGTGGGATATTAATGTCCCCTATTATTGTGTGCTGTCAATTTCTCCCTTTACGTCTGTTAATATTTGCTTTATATATTTAGGTGCTTTTATGTTGGGTGCATAAATATCTACCAATGCTATGTCCTCTTATTGGATTGACCACTTTATGTTATGCTTCTTCCTTGTATTTTCTTACGGTCTTTGTTTTAAAGTCTATTTTGTGTAAGTATAGCTACCTCAGCTTTCTTTTGGTTTCCATTTGTGTGGAACTTCTTTTTCCATACCTTCACTTTCGATCTTGTGTGTCCTTATATCTGAAGTGAGTTGTTTAAAAGAAGCATATAGGTGGATCATGTTGGTTTTTAAAAATCCATCCAACTCTATGTCTACTGATTAGAAAATAGTCCATTTGTATTTAAAATAATTATTGGTAGGTATATACTCATTTTTTTAAAGATTTTATTTAGTCATTCATGATAGAGAGGGAGAGAGAGAGAGAGAGAGGCAGAGACACAGGCAGAGGGAGAAGCAGGCTCCATGCAGGGAGCTGGATGCAGGACTCGATACCGGGACTCCAGGACCACGCCCTGGGCCGAAGGCAGGCGCCAAACCACTGAGCCACCCAGGGATGCCCTGTACTCATTTTTTGTTCATTGTTTTCTGTTTTGTAATTCCTCTCACTTCCATTACTTTGAACTCTATCAGGTAAATTACTTACCTCCATTTCAAAAAGGTTTTTTTCCTGAGGCTTTATCTTGTTGTATGCTTGGAACATATTTCTCTGTGTCCTCCTTTTGCTTGACTTCGTTTCTCTTTATGAGGTGAAACAGCTATGTCTCCCATTCTTGAAGGAGGGACCTAGTATAGGAGATATCTTTCAACTTTGCCCTAACCTTTTCCTTCTATATCTTTGTGATTTTTCTAAGCAGTCTGACCTATTTGATTGTTCCCAGTTGTTGAGGGTGTGCCAAGATTTGTCAGTGTTCCAAAGAGAAAGATTTTAGTCACCAGCTAGTTCTAGGCTGATTGGAAGCTAGACCTTCAGGCAGTAGCTTTTACAGTATACAAATATATATAATCCATGGGCAATCATAAAACCTGCTGGTCTCTAGGCCAGGCAATCTGGTAGTATCTCCTGAGTGACAGAAAAATCAGGGCTTCAAATAAGTGTATAAGGTCCTTTCTGGGAGATACCAGCAAGCTGAATTGAAGCCAAGGGAGAGTGCAAAGATAGCCTACATTCTCTGATAGGAGCTCTTTTCACAGAAAGACCAGGTATTTCAGTCTACTGTCAAGCTAGTGCTTTGGGTTTGGTAAACTTCTTCTTTTTTTTTTTTTAAGATTTTATTTATTTATTTATTCATGAGAGACACAGAGACACAGAGAGAGAGAGGCAGAGACACAGGCAGAGGAGAAGCAGGCTCCATGCAGGAAGCCTGATGCGGGACTTGATCCTGGGACTCCAGGATCACGCCCTGAGCCAATGGCAGGCGCTACACCACTGAGCCATCCCCGGGTTTGGTAGACTTCTAAGAACTTTGTCTGATTATTACTGTCATATGGGACTCAAGATCACAAGCCCCTTTGGCCACCAAAGCCAGGCAATCAAGGAACATCCTCTGTGTGTACTGTGTGCACATGGTGACTTTTGCATAGCTGAAAGAGAGCACAAGTCTGTGGTGTGCTTCTGTTGCACCCACCAGCTTTCATAGGGCCATAGGAGAGCACAAGGCAAAGGCATGTCTGTGGCTTTAGCAAGAAAGCAGGAGAGCCTGCATTATTGAGGGAGATAGAGAGCATGAAAATGGTATGTGCCAGAGCCTCCATTCCCAGAGAGATTCTGAATGAGGTCCTGCCCCTTTGGCAGATGTTTTAAGATGAGAAAATAGTATCCTTCATGTATAGTGTAGGTGCTTTTCAAACGACTGTCTTTGTGTTAGTCCTGGGGCAATGGGTCCTATGTGAGTCCCTTTAAAGAAGTATCTCGGGTTCCTACAGCCCGTTGGGTCTTCTGGATATGAGCCCTGATCGTTTTCAAAGCCAGACATTATGGGAGTTGGTCACTGCATTGCAGGTTACAAGGGTTGGAGTGTCTGATATAAGGCACAAATCCTACATTCCTCATGGAAAAGCTCTGGATTTGTGAGATCCCTTCCAGTTGTGGGTCACCAAGCTGGGGTTGAGTTTTTCTTGGGAAGGCATCTCTGCCTCTCCTACCAACCTAGATGTTGCCCTTTTACTGTTTGCTGTGAAGGAGCTGTTCAGCTAGTTTTCAGGTCTTTTTCTGAGGGAATTGTTTCATCTGTACCTGTAGATTTAGTGTGGCCATGGGAGGAAAGGGAGGTCAGGATCTTCCTATAGTGTCATATTGGACTGATCCCTCCCCCAACAATTTTTAAAAAGAAGAATAAAATTGGGGGCACTTGGGTGGCTCATTTACATGCTCATTTTACTCATGGATTGACACAGATGTGGATGCCTATGACATTTTGGACACATAAAAAGCCAACCCCAGGGGCACCTGGGTGGCTCAGTGGCTGAGCATCTGTCTTTGGCTCAGGGCATGATCCTGGGGTCCTGGGATAGAGTACTGTATCAGGCTCCCTGCAGGAAGCCTGCTGCTTCCTCTGCCTATGTCTCTGCCTCTCCCTGTGTGTCTTTCAAGAATGAATAAACAAAATCTTAAAAAAAAATTGGATAAATCACAATACCCACTATTAAGTCTTAGTATAAAGTTGTGATAATGAAGACACTGGTATTAACAAAAGGATAGACATATAGATAACAGAACAGAATGAAAGTCCAGATATATACTCATAAAAATAGATTTTTTTACAAAGGTTCAAAGGCAATTCAGTGAAGGATAGTCTTCAAGAAATGATGTTGAAACAATTAAACATTCATTTGTGGAAAAAAAAAGCCTTAGCTTAAAAGTCATACTTTGCGCACCGATGTACTCAAAATATAGCACAGATCTAAATGTAAAATGTAAACTATAAAACTTTCATAGGATAGGATAAAATCCTAAAGAATTTTAGTATAAAATCTTCTTGAGTTGGGGTTAGGCAAAAGTTCTTACACATGACACCAAAAGCACAATTCATAAGAGAAAAGAATTAATAAATTAGACTGCACAAGATTTGAATTTTATGAAAGACACTGTTAGGAGAATAAAAAGATAAGCTACAAAATAAGAAATATTTGAAATCACATGTCTGACAAATAACTTACATTCAGAATACAAATTTTAAAAATTCTTAAAACTCATTAAAAAAAACACCTAATTTTAAAAAATGGTAAAAATCTTGACATTTCACCAAAGAGTATATAAAATGGCAAATAAGAATGGGGAAAGATGTTTATATTATTAACGATTAAGGAAATGCAAATTAAAACTACAATGAGGTATCGTTACATATATATTAGAATGATTAAAATTTAAAAAGCTGATAATATCAAGTGCCAGAGAGGATGTACGATAACCTAATGCCACATGCTGGCAGAAACACAAAATGGTGCAGAAATTCTTGAGAAACGGTTTGGTAGTTTCTTATAAAGTTAAACACTTAGCATGTGACTCAGCAATCCTACTCCTGGATATTTAGACTACAGAAATTAAAAGTTATGTTCACACAAAAGTCTCTACCATGCTTATGGAAATTATATTCATAGTCTCTAAAAATTATAACCAACTCCTGGCCTTTCATTGAGTAAATGGATAAACAGTGGTACATCTATACAATGAAATAGTCCTCAGCATTACAGAAGAACAAATTATTAATACATGCAAGAACTTCAATGAATCTCAAAGACATTATGCTAAGTAAAGGAAGGCAGTTTCAAAAAGTTTCATGCTGTATTATGCATTTCTATGACATTCTCAAAAAGGCAAAATTATAAGGACAAAAAAACAGTGGCTATCAGCTATTGTATAGGGAGGTAGGATATGTCTATAAAAGGATAGCATGAGGGAGAATTTTTAGAGAAAGTGGAAGAAATGTTTTGTATCCTAATTATGGTTGTAGTTACATGAATCTATACATACGTGTGTTTAAATTCATATAATTCTTTAAAAAAGTCAATTTTACTCTATAATTTTAAAAACCCTCTACTTCTAACACCATCAAATATCAACTTTACTTCTATGAGACTGAATTAGATCTCACTGGATATAAGATAGAGATAACTAATTCTGGAGAATTAGGTAAATAGAATTTAGGTAATTGAAAGAAACATAGTTTTGCTATATCAAGCAGTAGAAAAATGTAAGTGGTATGGGGGAGGGGAGAGAGAAGATCTACTTAGTGAAGAGGCTAAATCATATAGATAGGCGATGAATGGAATTTTCTGAACCATTATACATGATTCTGCTCACATTTAAGCATGCAAGACTCTAAAGTGCATAAATAATTCCACGGCAACAAGTTACATTTTTTGGAATTCTCCATAAACACATATACTGTCAAAGATTTTTTAGTGATTCACCACTGTTTTAACAAGTTACTATAACTTCCTAACACACCATTCATAATTCCAAGAGAATCCCTTCCATACCTGAAGACACCAACATTGTTTTTTTTAACTATCACCACTGAAATGTAACTCTTTTAATTTTCTGAAATATCTAATAAAAATTTGAATTTATTATAGGAATAATAACAATTTAGTCTTAATCGTGTGTATAAATATGTTTCCTCTATGGCTAGAAAATGGGGTTATAATTTTTTTCATTTGCAGTTTTTAGAGTTGTCAGTTCCAATTATATTAATTTAAAATTATTTTTGAGAATAGTTAAACAAATTATGGCATATCCATTTGATGGCATGTTACAGCCATAATAAGGAATAATGTACTGATATGAAATTATCCCTATTAGGAATTTAAAAAGTAAACTTCAGAATAGCAGGCAGGTTATTTGAGAAAATGGGGCCAAGTTTATACGCAAACATACACATGTAGTTACTTAGACTAAGTAAATATTTTTTAGAAGAATACAGAAGTGGGGAATTAGGTGCTCAAAGTGAGAATTGGGAGGTATTACCTGTGACCACTCTTTATCTTGTATATTTTGAGTCCTGTGAATGCATTACCTATTACAAAAATCAGTTAAAATAAAAATCATTCCCCTTCCCTTCAAAACAGAGTATCTATGTATTTAAAAGTTAATGCTTAGAAAAAAGAAGAAATAATAATTTAGTTTCCTTTTTGGGCCCCCGTAGTCTCACTCAATAGAAATGCACTGAAGAACAGATTTCTCATTGTACATGTTTGATGCAGTTTTTATTTTCCTCACACAAATCTGAAATGTGTAGGATCCTTTGAATACTCTAATACCTTGCTATTCAAAGTATCGTCCAAGGACCATACTATTGTATGGTTCAGGGAACTGGCTAGAAATGCAGAATCCTTGTGCCCTACTCTAGACCTACCAAATCAGAATCAGCACTTTAACAAAATCCTCCCAGAGGACTTACGTGCACTTCTAGTGGGAGAAGTACTACTTCAAACAGCAGGGTGGAGTTGGATAGAGACAGTGCCAATAGCCCTAGGATCAATGGTCTAGGCAAATCAATGGTCTATCAGGGTACAGAGAGAAAGGTCACCGAACAGGCTGCAGTGAAGTTTGCTGAAGAACCAAAAAGAATCTTAGATCCTAGAACTGTGATGAATCACTAAATTCTACTCCTGAAAGCAATATTAACTAGAATTTAAATAAAGATTTGGGAAAAAAAAGAAAGAGCCTAAACTTAAGGTCAAAAGGGAAATAAATCCTAGCTCCTGGGTGTAAATAAAAATGCAATTTATTTTCTATTTCATCTGTTACTACCCAAAGGATATGAACAGAATCATCATGAGCCCCTCCAAAAGATGCATCCATTAGCTGTTTTAAAAGCCAAACCAAAATACACTAAAACTTTTGATAAGTCTCTATTCAGTTTTATCAAAACTTGCTTCTGGCCTTCTCCCCATCCCACCACCATTTAGCCAATAGTAAGAGGGAGTCATCTGAACTAGAAGTAAATTCGTATCACTTCTACATGCAAATACTTTTCAATGGCTTCCCATTTTACTCAGAGTAGGAGTTAGAGTCCTAACACAAACCTACAAGAGTCTGTGCAATGCACCTACCCCCAAGTCACTCAACTATGCTCTCCTTGGCTTACTCAGCTCCAGCCACATTGATCTCCTTGCTATCTCCTGAATTTGTCAAGTGTTTTCTACTTCCAGATCTTTGCACTTATTCCCTCTTCATAGGATCCTTTTCTTTCAGATAATCCATGGTTCATTTCCATCAGTTCTCTGCTCAAGAGTCATCTGATAATTGAGGCCTTCCCTGACCACATTCCTCCATCTCTCTTACTCTGCTTTATTTTTTCCCATAGCATGGACCACCCTTTCTCACATACCTACTTATTGTTTTGATTTTTTTCCTCTCTAGAATAGAACCTTCTCAAAGGTTAGAACTTGAACTATTGCTAAATCTCCAGTGCCTAAAAGAGAGATAGTTGTTGAATGAATGAATGAGTGAGTGAGTGAGTGAATGAATGAATGAATAAATGAATGAAAAAAGAACCAACAATTGGTCTGGTCTTAAGTCTTCTTCGGGTGCCATAACAAAATACCATAGACTAAATGGCTTAAACAACAGAAATCTATTGCTCTCAGTTCTGGAAGCTGGAAGTCCAAGATCAAGGTCCTGTCCAGTTTGGTTCCTGGTGAGGACCCTCTTCTTGGCTTGCAGATGGATGCCTTCTCACTGTGTCTTTGCATGACCTTCCTTAGTGCATGCATGTGAGATCTCCACTCTCCACTTCTTATAAGGCCACCAATCCTATCAAATTAGGATCCCACCCTTATGACCTCATTTAACCCTAAAAACTATATCTCCAAATGGTCATGTTTAGGGTTGGGATTTCAACATATGAATTTGTGTGTGGTGGGGTATAATTCAGTCCATAGCAGATTTCACAATTAGTTTATTTTTATTAAAGAAATTGCCGTTAGACTGCATTTTCTTTTTAATCCTTATCCCATTCAATGATGCATCTGGTATGTATTTTAGCATAACTTCCCATGAACAAAAGTGCTGCAGCCAGGAGATGCCATTTGATATGATTCTCCCTTGGTGTGGGGGTAACTCTGGACACGGAGAGGTAAAGGCTTGTACTAGGTCTCTCACAGCCAATAATCAGATGTCCCTTTTTTTCAATATTGAAGAAAAAAAGGAAAAAAGAATTTGGGGTGTTTGTTGCAGTTACTGCTCAGTCCCTTATCTTCCTTGATTTGGAACTTGAATGAAATGCTACTTTACGAAATACAAGGTAATTGCAGCTGCTCTGAAATGCTGTATGTCCACACCATAGAGCAGTGCAGAAATCTTTCCTGTTTGCCAATCACTTCTGCAGTTGTGTATTAGGAATAACTTAGAAATACATTTAAGCAAACTGCCTTTCTTCAAGTATTGTAAATCTCCTTACTGTAGGAATTATTATTATTTAACCGTGGTCACTAGAATCATCTATGGACAAGCTTCAGCATACAGATGCCAAACTCTTTTCTTGACCAAATTCTACTCAGGCTCCTCTAAGTCCTCTTCTCAATCAGGCCTCAACCTTGGTCTGTAAAACCTACAGACTCTGCCTAAATTATTTCATCCATGCTTCGGCTCCCTCACCTCATCCTCCACACACACTAAGAGACTTGAAGAAACACTAGCATAGTTTCTAACAGCTCAAGACGGCATCTCTGGGATCATAACAGCAGCCCCCTTAAATTCCTGCTGGAGAAAGCTCAATGCTGTCAGGAGATTTTACTGTTTATTTTAGCCAAAACCTGGTGACAGGCAGATAGGGCCCCTTAACCCTCTCTTAGAGCAGTTACTTTAGAAAGCTTGCAACTATAAATCTTTTCTGTCCCTTTGAGATGTAAATCTCTACCACCTAGAATAGTCTTCTCAAGAATCTTTTTTTTTTTTTTTTTAAGAATCTTTTTTTGAGATGCAAACTTTCAAAATGCTAACTCTTGCCCTACCTCCCAGTCCCCTACAGGGGGGTAGGGGCCTAACTTTGGTGGCTGCAGGATGCTCTAACTTGTTCTTCTGCCTCTTGCTTTAAAGATAGGAGAAGTTTGAATCACCTGGCTGGCTCAGTGGGTGGAACATGTGACTCTCGATCATGGGGTTGTAAGTTCAATACCCGTGTTGGGTGTAGAGATTACTTAAAAAGAATATCTTAAAAACAAACAAAAAAGATAGGAAAAGTTTGTTTCTCCTCTGAATAAGTGCCAGTTATCAAACCCAGATGGCTTAACACATCTAGATGCTTGTTTTGACAAAGCTGGTTTCAGTTCATGCTGGACCTTCTTCTCTATCTCAATAGTTATTGCTAAATAAAATCTACCCTTATTGCTTTAACTAGGATCCAGATTTGAGAAGTCTTTGACAAGATCAACCCCAGAGATTTTGTTTTACTGGATCTAGGTTGGGGCCTAGGTATCAGGAGTTTATAAAACCTCCAAAGAAGTCTTCTGAGGCACAGTGAGGATCGTGAATAACTGCTAATGGACCTTGGTTCTGAAAGTGGGGTCTCTGGACCAACGATATTACCTTCATCTTTTGGGAACTTGTCAGAAAAACAAATGCTTAGATCTCACTCCAAACTTACCGAGTCTGACACCCTGAGGGTAGGGCCCAGCAATCTGTGTTTTAACAAGATCCTGTGATTCTGATGGAATAAAGTTTGAGCACTATTGTTGCAGAGGGTTAAATTTGCTCCATGAAATATAATTAGGATTTGGTTAGTTAACTTGTGACTTGGAGCCTAGTTATGTCAGTAAACATTAACCTGAAGAATGTGCCTGGAAAATTCCTATTTTCACTCCACTCCTTCCCCCTCCTTTTTCTCCCCATTCAGTTTTTTTCTGAAATGAGAGCTTGAAGGATCTTGGTCCACCAACGCTCTTAGAAACCTTCACTAATCCTTGAAATTATAATACAGTTGCTAATGGCTGTGACAAAATTGGCCTTTGGAAACGGTGAGTAGAATCAAAAGTTTATGAAATTCTCATCCTCCTCCCTTTAAAAATTCCTAAGTGGGATCCCTGGGTGGTGCAGCAGTTTAGCGCCTGCCTTTGGCCCATGGTGCAATCCTGGAGACCTGGGATCGAGTCCCACGTCGGGCTCCCGGTGCATGGAGCCTGCTTCTCCCTCTGCCTATGTCTCTGCCTCTCTCTCTCTGTCTCTCTCTCTGGGACTATCATAAATAAATAAATAAAATTTAAAAATTCCTAAGTATCCTAGAATGTGTTCTTTGGCTAACATTTTTATAGCTGGGTATTTATTTCAGAAAGAAAGCATTGGAAAGAAAAATGGTTGTATTTGTATATGACTGCCTTTCCTTCCTACTTTGTTAGATGAAAATCAAGTATGTTTGGTTCCAAAATTTGGAGCATGAGGCCTTTGTGAGCCTCTTCCTTCTTACCACCAGAGAGCAGAAGGGATGCTACAGATGCTGGCAACCATTCCTTCTTGATGGAGAAAGAAGGTCATTGAGAGAGGGTACAAGAAAAATGATTATATGTTTCTACTTTCTGCTCTCTCCAGTGACAGACAGTCATGGCTCTTTTAATTCATTCCTTCATTACATTTGCAAATGGAAAAACATATTCCACAAAAAAAGTCTCTGCTTCTGGAAACATTCATTTCAGGGGGAAAAAAAAAAAGGTATGAGGAAGCTTTATTTTGGGCAAATATATTCTCATTTTTCCAAGTTACACATTTATGTAGATTTGCAAAATAAATGAAAAAAATATTTACTTTTATACACACAGAGAATTCATCCAAGGAATAGAAAATAATCCTTAACTTTGGAAACAAACAGATTTTGACAAAGGAGATATCACTTTGTATGTTTTACATTAGAGTTTTTATTTTGTAAACATGTACTAGTTTTTAGAGTTTTGCCTCACCCAGGGCAAATTAGCAATATAATTTGGAGAGGTGCCATTCCTGAAAGGCGGCAACAATTTATGTTCTCTGAGAAATATGAGACCCACTTATTCTTCAAACAACCAAAGTGCTTGTGGGAAATTTGCTTCGTTTTCACTTATATCAATGTTTCTTTTACCTGGCTTTGAAATTCTTCAATAACTGCCTTCAACGAGTCTCAAATCCAGCTTGAACTATCATTGCCTCATTCAGCTGAGCATTAGAGCCAACAGGTTAAACCGGTCTCCCAGAATATGCCCATTCCCTGCCCTCCAAGTTTTAGCAGACTGAAATGAGCTCAGCAGGAGAGGCAAGGGTGGTCTCTGCTCAGCTGAAAAAGATTATTGTTTCCCTACCCTGCTTCTCCAGGGATATTATCCACCAATCCACCTTGAAATCCTAGACATTTCTACAAGGTTCATTACACCACGTCATTAAGCAACAGGTCCTGCTAGTTAAACCTTTAAAAAAAAATTGTAGCAGCAAGCCATAATTTTAGTAGCATTTCCTAATTCCAGGCTGTGACACCCGCGTGTGAACTTTCCACATTAAGACTGGTGGTATTGGAGAAAGAAAACTCTAAAGTTTTTGAAACCTTTTGACTGTCAATATTCGTGGGTAGGAGAAGCTGAAGAAGAAATCACTGTTCTGTAACTTAATATATGAATATGTTTTATTTTAACAAGCTCTCCATGCTGAACGTTGTGGATATACATCTCATAGGGAGATAAGGTGAGATACCAGTCTTCAAAAAACTGCCAATGGGGTCAGAATGGAGGAGGTAAGCATGTAAAACAGTAACTAATTAGTTGGGAAGCAGGATGAAATAAGTGATAATATAAAGATTTAGGGTTAGAGCTAAGGGACCAAGGAGCCAGGAATCATCAACCATGGGCCCTGACTGGAAGGAGGTTCTAGGCAGCAGCACCAATGGTGTACAGACCCCAAGTTCAAATAAACACAGTGTAAGATGAGAAAGCAAGACTCAAAGGGAACCAATTCAATATTATACATGCAAGTCCTTGGCACATGGTTTCACTGATTGTTGCAAAGAGCAGTTGGCATTTGAACTGAGCTCTGAAGGATAAAACAATTTTAAAATGAAGAGAAGGGGGCAGCCCGGGTGGCTCAGTAGTTTAGCGCCGCCTTCAGCCCAGGGTGTGATCCTGGGGACCCAGGATCGAGTCCCACATCGGGCTCCCTGCATGGAGCCTGCTTCTCCCTCTGCCTGTGTCACTGCCTCTCTCTCTCTGTCTCTCATGAATAAATAAATAAATAAATAAAACCTTAAAAATAAAATGAAGAGAAGGGTATTCCAGCTGAGGGAATAGCATGAGATGGAGAGTAGACAGTTTGAGGCTCAGGAGTGAGATGGAGGATTGAAGGGTTGAGAGTGTGCTCCAGATAAACTGCCTGGAGAGAGAAAACCGGATGTGGGAAGAATTTAGGTTAGACAAAGCACTGGGAGCCTTAGGTAACATGCCTTATTAGAGTTTGGAGCAAATGTAGAAGAGGTGGCTGGTTTACTGCCCCCTTCAGAGATATCTCTCCTCTGGTCCACCTAGCCTGATGAGAAATTACCAAAGGAGAATAAGAAAGCCAGCATGTTGCAACTAACAAGGACACTTCGAGTCTCCTTAGTGTTGTAATGGATTGTGAAATAATCCATCGCTTCTACCCACTTAGATCCCTCTCCTGCCAGTGCCACCCTCTCTTCTAAGGGTGGCAAAACCCATTGCACCATCTCATCATGTCTGACAACCTCCCTTCCAACCAGGTCAGAAGGCTACAGCCACCAAGCACCACAGAGGAAACTCAAGTGAGGGAATTATGTCAGAAAGTGGTGCACACTCTCCTGTAGAGGGAATGCCATGCTTTGCCCTTTAAGGAATTCTATGGAAAAGATGCATGTCAGCTGATGTATACAGATGGTGCCTGGTCCTCTGCAGGTCCTCAATAAATATATATATATATATTTTTTGGTCCTCAATAAATATTAAATTGAGTTTTAGTCGCTTGTAAGTTATTGAAATAAACTGCCACTTTTTGTTGTGTGAGTCTTCATAAGTCAATTTTCTCAATAAGCGATATTAAGAACTTGAACAATTAGGGTGTTGTCAGTTTTTAGCCTAAATGCTCAAATTTACCCCTGCCTTCATTACCATTTTAGTATTATTTGAAAAATAAACACAAGATTTTTCCCAATTACAAACGTAGTATGTATATATTATATAGAATCTGGAAAGTATAAAACTCTCACTCTTTTAAAGTCCCCCCAATAAACAATAATGAGACTCACTGTATTAGTTTCCTACTGCTACTGTAACTAATTCCTACAGATTTAGTGCCTTAAAACAACTCAATTTATTGTATAGTTCTGGAGGTCAGAAATCTGATCCAAGTCTCAATGGCCTAAAGTCAAGGTGTCAGCAGGGCTGTGTTCATTCTGGAGGCTTTAGGGGAGAATCTATTGTTTTTCCTTGTCCAGCTCATCAAAGTAGCCTACATTCTTTGGCTTGTGGCTTCCTCCATCTTGAAAGCCAGCAACTTTGCATCTCTCTGATGACTCCTCCATACTCACTCTCCATACTCTGACTCTGTTCTGCCTTCCTCTTCCACTTTTAAGGACCCTTGTGATTACATTGGGCCTACCAGAACAACCCCGGATAATCACAGATAATCTATTCACTGATTAGCATTTGAAATCTTAATTCCTCTTACCATGTAAAGCAACATTCACGGATTCCAAGGATTAGGACATAGATATCTTTGGGGCTGGAGGAGTGTCATTATTCTATCATACTCAATTTCTGTTCAGTATCTGTAATCATAAACATAAAAAAAAGATGTATTTATTTGAGAGTAAGAGAGCATGAGTGGGGGGAGGGGCAGAGGGAGAGAATCTTCAAGCAGAATCCCCACTGAGCATACAGCCCAATGTGGGGGTGCCTGGGTGGTTCAGCCATTGGGCATCTATCTGCCTTTGGCTCAGGGCATGATCCTGGAGTCCTGGGATGGAGTCCCACATTGAGATCGTTATATGGAGCCTATTTCTCCCTTTTCCTGTGTCTCTGCCTCTCTCTCTCTGTCTCTCATGAATAAATAAATAAAATGTTAAAAAAAGAAAAAAATAGAGCCCAAAGTGGGGCTCCATCTCACTATCCATGAGATTATGACCTGTGTCAAAACCGAGAGTTGGCCCCCAGCTCTCCCAGAGCCACCCAGGCACCCCAGTAATCATAAACATTATAATTTCCTAATATTTGTCAAGTTCACATGTATGCAAATATGTACTCTATGTAATAGACTACTCCTCATTTTAAAATAATGTCATCTATGCTGGGAGTGAAGTTTTTTGAATAACTGTAGACCATGGTTTTAGTTTTCTGAATAACATGAAGGTCATTCTCTACTGGCTTATAATCAATAAAGCTACTTTGAATATAATAAGTGTACTGAAGAATCAGTAAAGAAGCCTCTGACTAATTCCCTTTTCTCCATTCAGAAGCCAGTGGCAGTGGAGGGAATGCATTAGTGTATGTTGACTTAGGAGTTGGTCGAATTTGGCAAGGAAGTTTTAAAACTTTCTTCCTGGGAGGAAGAGCTGTTCCAATAAAAACAGGATCTGTTGGCAGTAGTGAAACCTGGATGTGTTCACACTTACAACACAACCTTGTATTAAACATACTGAGCCTACTGAGTTCTGGGGAAAAGAAATTATTTATATATCCTAATAATTTGTGTCTGAATGGGCAACTATTTCCTTTCTCCTGCAGTGCTCTAAGATTACAAAATGTAAAGAATAGTACTCTTCATATCAGATATTTTTCTGCTGGCAGTTACTTATGAGTCATCATCAAAGATTTTTATAGGATTGTCCTCACAGCCTATTCTCTAGGTAGAGAGCAGAAAGCAGTATAGCAAATCATTTTTGAAAATAAAATTCAAAATGGCAATATCTGTTTGAGTAATCAAGTAAAAATCAAGAAAACCATTTGGAGTTTACTTTGAGTAACTTAATTATAACTGTGAAGGATATGCGTTTATTTATAGAGCACCTTCTGCCCAACGACTGTAAATCACTAAATTACTATGTTATCCCTTGAAAGACAAGTAGGAAGAGACATTTTGGTATCTGGTGATAAGGGATTTGATCTCTCATTCCAACTTCCCCTCTTTTCTCATCCCCCCAATTCCAAAGTGGTATAAGGATAAGCAGCAACTAAGGTCATATATGGGTGACAAATAATAGGAGGCCCTTGCTGGTTTTGTTGTTGTTGTTGTTTTAAAGATTTATTTATTTGAGAAGGAGAGTAAAAGAGAGCGTCCAAGTGCAGACAGGGGGATGGGGCAGTGATAAAGAAATCTCCAGACTTCCTGCTGAGCACCGAGCCAGCACCAGCTGCTTGATCATGACCTCAATCCAAATCAGGAGTCTGACTTATTAACCGACTGAGCCACCCAGGCACCCCAGGAGTCCCTTCCGGATTTACTCCACGTGTGACCTGGGGTCTCCCTGTCCCCTGAGGTTTAGAGAAAAATGCAATCAATCCCTCAGTTCCAAGGCTTGAGGCCGATTTCTCTAAATTCCTGGGCAGTTTACAATCTCAAAGTCACCTCTAGCTCCACACTTTGGCTTCCTTACTTTGTGGGTCTCAAGGTCTCAGGTTGTGCTTCTGCCCCGGGGCGGGGGGGGGGGGGGGCACACGGACTCAGGGGGGCGTTCAGGCTCTTTCCCGGGTTCCCCAGGGCTCCCCCCGCCCCGCAAGCGCCACCCCCACAGCGCGGCCTGCGCCTTCAGTCGCCTCACCCAGACCCCGCCAAGGGAATTTGCACTCCGCCCCCCTCCCTCCTTCACCTGGTGCCCCAGTTTTAGGTCAACAGCGACTGGGCTCCTCCCTCTCAGAGGCTAAGCAAATTCCTCTCGTCTTATCACGCAGAACCAGAACCGGGCAGGGGTTTCTTTTGTTCCCTCAGCACCTTCCCAGCCCCGGGTGCTCACCTACTCCCCAAGGCCCCTCAGCTATTTCCTAAGAATTGTACCGCCAGCTCTTAAGATAAAACATAGAGGGTTGAAATTTTTATCATTCTAAAGCTCCAGTGTTTTCAGCCCAGAGAAGACCAATGCTTCTTTCATTCAGCGAATACTGTTCTGTGTTTTTATTTTATGCCAGGCATCATCACCAGAGCTGGGACCCCAGCCGGGGCTTAGACCCAGTCCTGGCCCCCACGGAGTTTGTTTAAAACCTCCCTCCTCCATAAGGCAAACAGTGTGTGAATAATTAACAACCCTGGTAAATACCACAAAGGAAAATCGCTGAGTATTATCTGGAAGGGCGTGGCTGTGGCAGAGAGGGGGCGAGAGCTAAGGGAAGTTTTCCCCTGATGACTTTTAATTTGCCCAGGATTAGAACAGGCTGTTTTACTCCTGGGCCAACGTTCTTCTCTCTGCAAACGCTGCTTCTGAAGACACAGCTGAGACAGGAAGGACGCCCTTGGTTAAGTTTCTGTCTTGAATTAACTAGTCAATTCAATAAACACTTATTGAGGGGGCTGGCATGTACCTGATATTGTGCTAACAGTGTAAGAATTTATGTATAGCCTAAAGAGGGGTGACAGAAAAAAAAATACCCCAAACAAACGAAAACCACAAAGAATGGAGAATGTTTTCAGATAGTATGAAGTGCAGTAACTGAAAAACAATGGCAGGGTAGGCAGTGGTAAAGGAAGTGCAGAAACCTAGACCGTGAGTGCCTCTAGCTAAAGGTGAGCTATGCTCAAAGTTCCTGAGGCAGAAAGAAACACATTATTGGCTTGTTTGACCAGGGAGAAAATTCTAGAACATCTAGAAAATCTAGAACAAATGAGAGGAAGAGGGGTAGGAGGTTCTTGGTGTAGAGCCAGAACCCAGCTTACGCAGAGTTTTATAGGCTGTGGAAAGAGTTAAGGTCTTTCCCTCTGCCCAAGAGCCCAGGAGTAAAATGTAAGGGAGTGACTTGCCCGATTTGTATTGCAAGAGATGGTTCCAGGTACAGGATAGAGAATAAATTGTTTATCACCTTTTTATGATAACCCCAAACATTTATTTGAGACAGGGAGACTTCATGAAAGGAACCCACGAAAGACTGCTTTATTGTTGCCTCTATTCTTGCTAGGATCTACACCCCCACCTCACATGTGCCTTATATAACAGATAATGTATGTTCTCCTTGTAAAGGTCAAGGAGTTAATGATTTCCTTGGAGTCTTCCAGCACAACAGAGAACATCTAAGTGACCTGGAGGGGTCCTCATGAACTGAATGTTTTCTAAGACTAATGACTCACCAAGAGCCCTGGCTCTAGGGCATATGTGACTAATGGGGGACACCTAAACATTTGTCTTTGTTCCTGGATGCCTGTGAAGACATGTGCACTGGACCACAATCCTCAATAAAAACCCCAGATCCTAAGCAAAGACAAACTCACTCTCCTTCTCAAGTCTGCCAGATGCTCTGTTACTGCACTCTCTCTTGGTCTTCAATAAACTCTATTCTCCCTTCCTCTTGGCTCACAATCAGTTTCTACCCTGTGTAAAGCCAAGGACCCTCTTCGTTCGTCCTGTTGTAACTCTCTCTGGATCCTCGGACCCAGCCAGCCTGCATCGTATTGATGCAGAATTCGTTAAATTGTGATATATACATATAATGGAATATTATGAAGGGCTAAAAATGGTGATATGTCTATTATTGGCATGGAAAGATGTCTACATTATAGTAACTGGGGAAAATAATTAGGTTATAGTACAATGACCATATGAGCTTTAAAAAGTCTGAAAACCAAAAATGTTTGTATTATTTATCTCCAAGTGATGACAATATGAAATGTTTTCTCTTCATTTTTGCTTACCTATATTTTCTAGTTTTTCTACCAGAGTAATGAAAAAAGACAGATAAAAATCAGTTCATGAGAGAGAAGATTAGAATGTGGCCTGATAGAGAAAACATTTAAATACAGTAATGTGGCATTTTCATTTATGGAGAATTATATTTATAGCTTACTTCAAAACATGAATACTTCGTAGCACATTTCAAATGTTATTCCATAAAATTTATGATGAAAGACTAGAAGTGTGATCACAGATATTATTCCTTAAAATTAAAGTTCACAGTATTTCTCCTTTCCCTGCATGCATCATTGTCTTTGATCATACATTTTCTCAGACCCAATGTGAAGTTTTTCCCCCACTTGAGTGACAATTTTAGGGAGTGCTTCTGACTGTGTTGCCTTGCTTTATTTTTTAATTTGGAATTAGAAAATAGTTCTATCATTGTCCCACTTAAAATGTCCAATAAAAACAATTTGAAAAATAGGTAACTACAACTCATTGAAATATATCTGAGCTCCTTGATACCTTTCATGAGTTTTTCCTCTATTTTTGCTCTGAAAGTTGCATAATTTGAGACTTCTTTTTGTTCAATGTTTACATAATTGGGTGATGTTTTAAGTCCCTCAAATATTAGCTATTTAATAACAGTAGCACACCCAAATGTTGACGGGCCGGTATTTATGATTTTCTGACAGTAGCAGTGTGGGGTTAAGTTTCCTGCAATCTTGGTCTTTCTGAACTCTCTTTGTTAATTTCAAAGGATTCCTGAATTTTACATTTCATATCATGTTTTACAATAGTAGATTGCTGTGAATGTAATCAGGTTTTTTACTTAAATGCTTGTAAAAACTGAAGGTTATTTTTCTTGTTGTTCATTCCTGTCTTTTTTTTTTTAATAATCCGAATTTTATTTTATTTTTTTTATTTTTTATGATAGTCACACAGAGAGAGAGAGAGAGGCAGAGACATAGGCGGAGGGAGAAGCAGGCTCCATGCACCGGGAGCCCGATGTGGGATTCAATCCCGGTCTCCAGGATGTGCCCTGGGCCAAAGGCAGGCGCCAAACTGCTGCGCCACCCAGGGATCCCTCATTCCTGTCTTTTTGAAGTGATTTTCGGTCATTGTGGTATAAAGTAACTTGGATTTCCTAGGTTCTCCAGTGATTTGTGTCTGTAATAATTTAAAATATACTACGTGGAAGATACCTTATTAATTGTGCTAAAGGAAAAGTGCAAGTAAATAGCTATTTTAATAGCTAGACATCTTTAATGCTTTCAGATTCAGTAGCTGTAGAGATACCCCTTCATTAGACCAAAGTGTTGGTAAGTAGAGGTCCTTGGTGGCAGTTTCTGAAAAATGTTTTATAACATTTGTAACAACTTTGCTTTATTATAGTTTATGTAGGCTATCATACTCTGAAAACAGCTTTTTTTTTTTTTAAAGCAAAACCATGTGCTATTGGTAGAGCAAAGGTATATTTCAATTTATATGATCATAGTGATGAATTCAAATTTAGTGGAGTATGAATTAATCATAGCCATGAGATTTTACCACTACCTTTTAATTTTTCTTTTCTTTTTTCTTTTCTTTTCTTTTCTTTTCTTTTCTTTTCTTTTTTTTTAGAGAGAGAGAGAGAGGAAGAGAGCCTGGGGTGGGAGCAGAGGGAGAGGGAGACAGAGACTCTCCTCAAGTAGACTCCATGCCCCATGGGAAGCCTGATGCAAGGGTTGATCTCAAGACCCTGAGATCATGACCTGAGCTGAAATCAAGAGTCACATGCTTAACCACCCAGGGGCCCGAAACATGTTACTTTTTAAACAACCTCATTTAATGAAAACTATATTACAAGGTTACCTAGCCACAAGGTTACCTAGCCACGGAAATGCTGTACCTTTGGTTTATCTCAGAATCTAAGTCACCACTAGCATTTTTGTAAAGTTTTACGGTTTTCAAAGTCATTTCACATATATAATGGATACAATGTGTCCTTAAACTTTAGGTGGTAGACATGTAAAATAATAATAATACACAGCATTTATTATCTCATGAAGCCTAACTTCTCAGCAGCCATAGTTAAAGACCAGGTGACAGACTTGCTAACCTTGAACTTGTTCATGACCAAAGCAACAACTTAACAGTTTTTTAGTCCAGTCAGCATCAAATACCTTCTATTTGTAGGCACCAGCACAGAACTTGAGGAATGTGATTAAAATTAACTCCTGCTTTCAAGAGGCTTGCAATAAAATAATTTTTAATCAACTAATCACAATATGAATTAGAATGGCAAATATTCAATAGAGGCACATTTATGGAAATAAAAGAAAATGAGTTTTAACAAGAAAGATCAAGGAAAACTTTTCAAAGTAGTGGTATTTGATCCATGTCTTATTAAAACACACACACACACACAGATACACACCCCTACCAGAATCATCATTCAAAGAAATCTGCTTAGGAGACTTTTCATTCCAATGAATTGGTTGGTGATCAAGATATTCTAGAAATCCCCTATAGATGCCCTGAGTCACAGGATAATCAACTCCATTTCATTGTAGTCATACTTAGTTTCAGTACGCTGCCCACTGGCCAGCTCAAGCAGATAACCAGTTATTTCTCTGAAGGGAGAAATATTATCTGGAGCCCAGGATACCTTGGCCTCTCCCATTTCTTTGTGGTTTGAAGAGAAAGGAAGGATATTTCTGGGAATTTATAGACCTTTCTGTAACAGAGTTTTGTTTTGTCTGCCATTGAGCCTACATGACCTGTGGAAGGTGAGAAACAGTTGCTGGCATGAAAGAGGCAAGCTTATCTTCAGTGGAAATATTTAGTCCTCAACAAGATAAGGATGTTCAGCAACATGTAAGTGGAGATTTCTATCATTTCCTCTAAACTTTGCTTCATATAAAAGGGTATCTGTTTTTATTTTGTGTACAATTAAAACAAATGAGTTTTCTCAGAGAAGCATTTGTTGAAATTTGGAAACTGGGATATAGCATAAGTCACCTAATCTTCATGTCAGATGCTGTGCATCTTACCATGCCGCCAGGGATGGAAAAAAAAAATTTTCCCCCTTGTTTGTGGCTACTAATCCTAACAAGACCAAAGGTACAGGGAACATCTGAAATTATTTGGAATTACACTGCAATTTTGTATAATGTCCAAACTTAGAATAGGAAAGGTAGAAGAGAGTATATTAAAAAGTAGGTAAATAAAGAAAGAAGGATGAGTTAAGCAGTGGAGGAAGAGAGGAGAGAGGAAAAACTATTGTAAATGGAAGAAATAGGCTCATATTGAAGATGCTACACATCTATCACTGCTTTTAAATATGCTAACTTACACAGAACTTTTGAGGTTCCCCGTACTTTTGTGAATGGGATTTGAACAGAAACTCACAATGGGGGAAATTTCTTGGGATAGCATTTTTTAAAGTGGGTTTTGAGCCCTATATTCTTGAAGAAGGCAGGCCCTTGGATCAAATTTGATGGTTTCTATTTGACGATAATCTTCTAAAATGTTAACGTGAGCATATTATGAAACGCTAGATGACTATAACAGAATATTGTCTAATAGTTTCATGACAATATTTAGTTTTATCTTTACTATTGGGTAGGTGTAAAATAGCATTGAGTTACTCTAATTCTCATGGGGCTGATGATAAGAGTAGTGGTTAGCTTAATAAATAATGTATTCGTACTAAATTGCCAAGTAAAGGCCAAATGAGTTATTCTGTGCTTGTAAGAAGAATAATGTCTGGCCAGAGAAAAGTAGTGGGAAAACAGAGTCATCTGAGGGGAGGCATATTTAGATAGTGGCACAGGAACCCAAGAGAGCCCATCTTAGTTGTGGGCACCACTGTCTCATTGCAAATGGCAATTTGGTTTCAGAAAAAGAGATAATCACATTGTTAATTTGAGTTTTATTCATTTTTCTGGTTTTGTAATTTGAATTTGTAAGTTTATTTTGTAAGTTTATTTTGGACTTAAAATTATATGAAGGTCAAAAAAATTATATGAAGCCCCCCAAAATTATATGAAGCCCATAAGTGTAAGATATTTGTAATTTGTTTTAAGTTTATACATGTTTAAATAATAGCATAGTAAACACATATTAAGGCCAGTGTGAGACTGAAGGAGTCATTTTAATTTTTAAATTTATTTTATTTATTTTTTTAAGTTTTAATTTTAATTCCAGTTAACATGTGGTGTTATATTAGTTTCAGGTGTACAATATAGTGATTGAACAATTCCATATACGTGAGGAGTCTTATTTTTAAAAGAGGTCTGTTTACTACTCAGGTTTGAGAAATGAAGTTCTAAACTGTAATAAGTGCAGTATTATGCTAATATTATGGCTAAATAATATCAAACCATGAACCAATAATATTAAACTGTAACATTCTGTGAAACTTGAATCATGTTTGACTATTGGCTTATTACTGTTCATTCATAGGTGCTGCATATTCATCTCCAGTTACTCCTTTCAGAGCAATGGGTTTTAGTATCTTTGCTTTCATTTTTTCATTTTTTCTTTTTCTTCTCCTAGTAGGTCTAAAAACAATTTTTTAGTGATAAAAAGCATTGGCCATTTAATATATGGAATTATTGAATCACTATATTGTACACCTGAAACTAATATAACACTGTATCTTAATTATACTGGAATTAAAATAAGAAGAAAGGCATTGACCATTTAAAATGTTTATTCATTAGAAGACACAGTTTAAAGGAAAACTCGACTATAAGTGGACTCATTCTATAACATCTACCAAATGGTTGGAGATGCTGGCAAGTGACACTGTGTATGCTCCCCCTCCACCTTGATAGCACCAACAAGAGCAAAAGTCTGAGTGTTCTAGCTAGCCCACTGCTTCAGGGAGCCTTGGTCCCCTAGCTCACTGCAGCCTCAGCTGTCCCCCGAAATGGCCACCCACCCACCCATGACCACTGGAACTCTAGTCATCTGACCAAGGTGGCTTCAGAGAGACACACACTAGAATATACCCCGGGATGAGCCCACTACAGCTCTAGCCATCCCACCAAGGCAGCCCAAATACAATGTGTCCCAGAACCCACAGCTTACACCCTCTACAGCCCCAGTCAGCTAGTCAAAACTGCCAAGCACATCAAGTCTCCACAGGGGACATTCCTATACAAAGTTATTCCTTCAAGACTGGGAGAAGTAGCTGTTTCACCTAATTCATAGAAACAAACACAGAACATCACACAAAATGAGGAGATAGAGGAATACGTGCCAATGAAAGAAAAAGACAAAACTTTGGAAAAAGAGCTAAATAAAATGGAATTAAGCAATCTATATAAGTTAAATATGATGGCCATAAAAATGCTGACTAGACTTGAGACAAGAGTTGATAAATTCAGTGAGAACTTTGAGAGATAATATAAATAATATTTATATTATATAAACAAACCAATCAGAGTTGAAAAATAAATGAAACAAGAAATATGCTAGAGGGAATAACAGCACATTAGATAATGCAGAGTAACAGATCAGTGATTCTGAAGACAGGGTAATAGAAAGTACCCAAGATGAACAGCAAAAAGAAAAAAAAGGATTAATATAAAAGAGGAGAGGTTAGAAAAAAAAGAAAAGAAAAGAAAAAAAAGAAAAGAAAAGAAAAGAAAAGAAAAAAAAGGAGAAAACTGTCACTAACCTCATGGGGGATTTGCAGAAAACCATTTAGCCCACCTTAAGCAAAAGGTAGATTTCCTCATTGTTTTCATAAGCTCATTGTAATAAAAGAAATCTAATTCAGCATTATTGTGCTACCTCAAAGGTAAAATGTTTTAAGGTATTTTTTTGGTCCTGAGTTCACATAGTGTTTGAAATGTCTTTCAATTGGAATTGTTTTTTAAATCATTGGGGAGAATCTTATTTTAAACGTTTTACACTTGTATTTTAATCTCAGAAGAATAAGTGATTAGAAAGTGATCAATTCTTGTTCTGTAGTATTGAACATATAATTAAATCATTGTTTGCCATAAACAAGGTCGGGTTTTTAAAAAGGAAACTCTAGGGCTTGGCTTTGCTCTTGGTTAATAAAGGCTGACAAATCAAAAAAAAAAAAAAAAAAAAAGAGGAGAGGTTAAGGGACTTCTGAGATAATATCAAGCATACTAGCATTTGCATTAAAGAGGCCCCAGAAGGAGACGAGAGAAAGTGGCAGAAAACTTATTTGAATAGTAGCTGATAACTTCCCTAACCTGGGAAAGAAAGCAGACCTAATCCAGAAAGCACAGAGAACCCCAAACAAGATGCACACAAGGACACCCAAACAAAGATGTGTAATAGTTAAAATGCCAAAGTTTAAAGATAAAGAAAAAATCTTAAAAGCTGTAAGAGAAAAGCAACTAGTTCTGTACAAGGGGAAAAAACAACAGCAACAACAAAAATCCCATAAGGTGATAAGTTGATTTTGTAGCCGATACTATGCAATTAAGAAAGAAGTGGAATGATATATATGAAGTGCTGAAAGTAAAAAATCTATACCCCAGAATACTCTACACAGGGCAAAACTATCATTTCAAATTAAAAGGAGAGATATAATTTCCCAGACAAACAAAAGTTAAAGTTAATTGCTAAACAGGTCTTACAAGAAATGTTAAAGGAATTTCTTGAAGAGGAAAAGGCCATAACTAGAAGAAAATTGTGAAAAGAAAAAAAAACTGATTTACTGATAAAAGCAAATCTATAGAAATAGATCAATAACTTAGAAAGCTAGTATGAAGGTTAAAAGACAAAAGTAGTAAAATCAAATATATATTAAAAATTAGTTAAGGGACTCAAAAAATAAGCAATGTAATATCATATATCTAAAATGTGTATCTGAGGAGGAGTAAAAATGTAGTGCTTTTAGAATGTGTGTGAACTTAGAGACCATCAAAAAAAAAAAAACAGAGGAAGGAAAATTTCAAATTTCAATTTATGAGGTCAGCATTACATTGGTACTAAAGGTAAACAAGACACCACACACAAAAAAAAATACAGGCCAAAATCCTTGATGGACATAGATACAAAAATCCTCAACTAAAAAGTAGCAAACTGAACTCAACAATACATTAAAAGGATCACTCACCACAATCAAGAGAGATTTATTCCAAGGATATAAGGATGCTTCAATATATGCAAAATCAACATCATATACCATATTAACAAAATGAAGGATAAAAATCATATGGTCATCTCAATAGATGCAGAAAAAGCATATGTCAAAATTCGACTTCCATTTATAATAAAAACTCAACAAGCTGGGTTGAGCAGGAACATATAAAGCATATATGACCAACCCACAGCTAACCTGATAATGGTAAAAAATGGAGAACTTTTCCTTTAAGATCAGGAACAAGACAAAGGTGCCCACTCTTGCCACTTTTATTCAGCATAGAACTAGAAGTCCTAGTAATAGCAATCAGAGAAAAAATAGAGTCCAAATTGGTAAGGAAGGAATAAAACTGTTACTATTTGCAGATGACATGAGACTACATAAAGAATCCTAAAAACTCCACCAGAACACTAATAGAATAAATGAATTCAGTAAAGTCACAGGTTGTAAAATAAATATACTGAAGTCTATTATGTTTCTATATACTAAAAACAGAAGCAGAAAGAAAAATTAAGAAAACAATCCTATTTACAATTGCATCAAAAAGAATAAAATACCTAGGAATAAATTAAACAAGGTAAAAGAGCTGTACTCTGAAAATGATAAGACATTGATGAAAGAACTTGAAGATGGCACAAAAGATATACAATGCTTATGGATAGAAGAATATTGCTAACTATCCATACGTATATGGTCAAGTAATCTATGACAAAAAGGGCAAAAATACATAATGGAGAAAAGGCAGTATCTTCAATAAGTGATGCTGAGAAAACTGAATGGCCATATGTAAAAGAATGAAGCTGAACCACTTACTCCATACAGAAAAAACTCAAAATGGATTAACGGCCTAAATGTGTGACCTGAAACCATAAAACTCCTTAAAAAAAAAAAAAAAAAAAAAAGCCATAGGCAGTAATCTCTTGGACACTGACTTTAGCAACATTTTTCTGAATATGTTTCCTGAGGCAAGGAAAACAAAAGCAAAAATAAACTATTGGAACTCCATCAAACTAAAATTCTTTTGCACAACAAAGGAAACCATCAACAAAACAAAAAGACAACCTACTGAATGGGAGAAGATCTTTGCAAATGATATATTTCATTAGGGGTTAAATTCCAGAATAAGGAACTCCTATAAGCTAATACCAAAAAACCAGTCTGATTAAAAAATGGCAGAAGACTTGAATAAACACTTTTGTATAAGACATCCAGAAGGTCAACAGACACATGAATGGATACTTAACATCACTAATCACTAGTGAAATGCAGATCAAGAACACAATGAAAGATCTCTACACCTGTCAGAATTGCTAGTATCAAAAAGACTAGAAATAACAAGTGTTCGTGATCTATAGAAGGAAGGGAACTCTCACGCATTGTTGGTGGGGATGTAAATTAGTGTAGCAACTATGGAAAACAGTATGGAAGTTCCTCAAAAAATTAAAAATAGAAATACCATATGATTTAGCAATTTCACTTCTGGGTGAAATTTTACCCCTAAAAAAGGAAAACATTATTTTGAAAGGATGTATATGCCCCTTTGTTCATTGAAGCATTATTTACAATAGTCAAGGTAAGGAAGTAACTTAAAGAATGAATGGGAAAAAAAAAGAATAAATGGATAAAGATGTGGTATATATACACACAATGAAGTATTACTTAGCCGTAAAAAGGAATGAAATTTTGCCATTTGTGAACCTGGATGGATGGACCTAGAGGGTATTAAGCTTAAGGAAAGCAGTCAGACAGAGAAAGACAAATGCTGTATTATTTCTCTTATATGAAAAATATAAAAAAACAAATGAACAAACAAAAGCAGAAAGACTCCTATTCAATGAACAGACTCGTGGTTGCCAGATAAGAGGGCAGGTGGGGGAATGGGGAAAATAGGTGAAGGTGATTAAGAACTACAAACTTCTAGCTATAAAATAAAGAAGTTGCAGGCATGAAAAGTACAGCATAGGGAATATAGTCAATAATATTTAATAACCTTGTATGGTAATAGATGGTAACTACACTTAACATGGTGAGTACTGTATAATGTATAAAATTATCAAATTTCTATTTCATATAGCCAAAGACTAATACAACATTGTATGTCAACTATACTCTAGTAAAAAAAATTGTCCCTTATTTCAATAATATTTATTAAATGGAAAATATTGCCAGGCATAATTATTATATAATTACCCTCAACCACTGAGCCACCCAGGTTCCCCTATTTTCTCTTATAATTTCTTAACATTTTCTTTTTTCTAGCTTACTTGATTGTAAGAATACAGTATATAATACATGTAACACACAAAGTATGTGTTAACTAGGTTATTGGTAAGGCTTTTTTCAATAGTAGGGTATTAGTAGTTAAGTTTTGGGGAGTCAAAAGTTACATGCAGATTTTTAACTATGTGAGTTTTGGTGCCCCTAGCCCCCAAGTTGTTTAAGCATCAACTGTATAAATATAAATAAAGTAAATAAAATGTATTTATATATGTAAACTAATTATTATAGGTTGATCAGTAGAGAGCTAAGACATGGTTATCAGCTTCAAGAAGCTCAAAATCTAGTAGGGGAGTTAAAGATGAAAGCATAAAATATAAAAATGTAGAAATAATTGCTATTATATATGTATGAATTGAAACAAAGAGGAGATACAACCTAACTTTGCCTAAAGGAGGAGAAATGGAATTCATTTCTATTAGGACTTATTATTCTCTGTGTTATAAATTAGAATTTTCAGATTCCAGAGTAAGAGAAGAACATCTGTGTAGGGTTTTTTCCCCCCAGCTTTGAGATATTGGGGACATCTAACATATGTAAGATGTACAATGTGATGATTTCATACACATGTATATTACAAAATGATTACCACAATAAGGTTAGTTAACACCTCCATCCTGGGTAGAGTTTTAAAAATTTATCTTAGTAAGGAAACTGGCCTGCAATAATGTGGAGAGTGTGATACAAGAATTTGCTACACATGATAATAATTGCATAATGCCCAAGGAAATGTTGAAATGGCCCATTTACATAAACTGTAGTTGAATGGTAGCATATGTAAATAGAATATAATGAATAGTATAATGCACTAGACATATACATCATTTATTTCATTCATTCATTTGAAAAACTGTACCTTTTATGTGCGAGATATAGCATAGGTACTAATGAGAAAACAAAAACTAATAAGGTATCTTTCTTGCCTCAAGGAGATTTGTTTTTTAGATTGTATTCATTTATTCATGAGAGACAGAGGGGCGGAGAGAGAGAGAGAGACAGAGACAGAGACAGAGACAGAGGGAGAAGCAGGCTCCCTGCAGGGAGCTGGATGCAGGACTCCACCCCAGGCCCTTGGGATCAGGCCCTGAGCTGAAGGCAGACACTCAACCACTGAGCCACCCAGGCATCCCTTTCAAGATTTTTATAACCTAGTAATAGAAGTAAAATATACTTAAGTGACTACAATCCACACTAGTTTGTGCTAAGGGTCTGGAGAACTGTATAACCAAGTATTAGAAAGTTCAGAGAAAATGCTTAGTTTGGGTAAGACAGGGGACTTCTTGGGAGAACATGGCTGTGACTTGGTTTATAGGGATAGGTAGAAGTTTTGTAGATGGCTATTATGGAGAATGGGTGAGTGTCCCAAACATAAGAACACTTTGAATCACATGAGCACATCTGTAGAGATGGGAAAGGGCAAGTACTATTTCAGGAACAGAACATAGTTTTTTTTTTTTTATAATAAATTTATTTTTTATTGGTGTTCAATTTGCCAACATACAGAATAACACCCAGTGCTCATCCTGTCAAGTGCCCCCCTCAATGCCCGTCACCCATTGACCCCCCCCCCTTCCACCACCCCTAGTTCGTTTCCCAGAGTTAGGAGTCTTTATGTTCTGTCTCCCTCCCTTTCTGATATTTCCTACCCATATATTCTCCCTTCCCTTCTATTCCCTTTCACTATTATTTATATTCCCCAAATGAATGAGAACATATAATATTTGTCCTTCTCCGATTGACTCATTTCACTCAACATACTATCCTCCAGTTCCATCCACATTGAAGCAAATGGTGGGTATTTGTAATTTCTTTTTTTTTTTTGATTTTTATTTATTTATGATAGTCACACAGAGAGGGAGAGAGGCAGAGACACAGGCAGAGGGAGAAGCAGGCTCCATGCACCGGGAGCCCGATGTGGGATTCGATCCCGGATCTCCAGGATCGTGCTTTGGGCCAAAGGCAGGCGCCAAACCGCTGTGCCACCCAGGGATCCCAGTATTTGTCATTTCTAATGGCTGAGTAATATTCCATTGTATACATAAACCACATCTAGGAACAGAACATAGTTTAGCTTGGTTTGAGTATAAAGTACATACAGCAAAGTTGTGGGAGACAATTTTTGAACAATTAATTAGCAATAAGTCATAGGGCCTGAATCTTGGGCAAAAAGACAATTTTACAAACATTTGTTAAGGGCTTATAACATCTCAAGCATTGGGAATGCAAAGATGAATGAATTCTTTGCCTGCAGGAACTCAGACACACCATCCCTGATGCCTTGGAGATAGGAATAGGGCAGGGATTATAAAACATGAGGGTATCTGCGATGAAGAAGATATGTGCAAAGGACTATGGGAACAATTACCTCTCACTGGGCCAGTCAGGGAAAACACTAGGGAAGAGATAATATTGTAACTGTGGCTTGATAACTGAGTCTGAAAAAACAAGAACATAATGTTTCTTCTGCTTAAGAAGGCCCAGAGATGTGAAAAAGCTGATTTAGTCAAAGAGCAACATGTGGTCCCATGTGACTCAAGGGGCCAGAGTTAGAAGTTAAGGCTGGAGAGGAAGGCTGGGGTCAAAATGAGAAGGACCTTGTAGGTTGTGGTAAGGAAGCCAGACTTAAGTTTTCAGTGATTTTCAAACATTTGGTGTTTTCTTTTTTTTTTTTAAAGATTTCATTTATTTATTCATAAAAGACATAGAGATAGAGGCAGAGACATAGCAGAGGGAGAAGCAGGCTCCCTGAAGGAGCCCAATGTGGGACCTGGGATCACGCCGTGAGCCAAAGGCAGACACTCAACCACTGAGCCACCCAGGTGTCCCTCAAACATTTGGTTTTGTGGCACACCTTCAAATACTAGAATTTTTAGCAGGACAACGGAAAGGAAATGCTAAACAAGCCAGCAGCAATTACAGTACAAGCAATAGTATACAGTTTCACAGTGTCTATAAAGCATCCATAGTTACCTCACTATTTGCTAGGTTGACGCTCAGCAGCCTTTTGGTTTGTTTGTTTTTTGAATAGAGCTGTTTACTCCCAGACATATGCCCTTGAACCTTGGGAGGAGATGTTCTCACAAGCTCCAATAAGCATGAGGTAGTTCCCCTGGTATATACTTGATGTGACTCTTAGCCTCTTCCCTCTTATTTGTAGCAAGTTGCTTTCTACTTAACACCCGCAAGTCACTCAGATCAGCATTCTTATAGAAATGACTGTTAAAAGTTTTGATCTTGGCAAAATGGAATTTTACCTATTGATCAGAAGGTGGTTGTATGTTTGCAAAGCATGCAAAGTATAGGGACAAAGTGCTGTGTGTCTTACCAGATGCAAACCATTGGCATAGGCAGTAGGAAGTCCTGAGAGACCTTTAAGGAGGTGGATCCTACAACCAAAGTGATGATAAGGGCAGGTTAGTTACACTGCCATGTGCAAAACTGGTTAGAGGAAGGAGAGGCTGGGAGCTGGAAACCTGGCCTTAAGGCCAGGACTAGGATCAGAGATAGGATGCCAGTAGAAAGGGAGATTAGGAGCCATTTTATTAAGAAAATACAGGACTTGGCAATTGATTGGGTGGAGAAGGAGTGTCATGAAAAACAATCAAAGATGGTCCTGATGTTTTATACCTAAGGAACAGAATATTGGTGCATTAACAGAAATAGGATAGCAGGAATAACAGCTACTTGGGATGGGATTACATGAGAAATGTAGCTCAGGGTAATTGAGAGTTTTTAACTTAATTAATTTTTTGAGTGAGAGCACATGAGAGCACACGTGACCAAGTGCAGGCGGGGGCAGGGAGAGGGAGGGGCAGAGGGTGGGAATCCTAAGCAGGTTCCATGCAGTGAAGAGCCTACGTGGGGTTTGATCTCATGATCAGGGGAATTGAGGTTTTTTGTTTTGTTTTTTAAAGATTTTATTTATTTATCTGAGAGAGAGATTGAGAGAGATCAGAAGCAGGAGGGAGGGAGTAATGGGTAGAGGGAGAAGCAGACATCCTGCTGAGCAGGGAGCCAAATGCTGGACTCAATCCCAGAACCCAGGGATCATGAGCTGAGCCAAGGGCAGATGCTTAGCCATCTGAGCCACCCAGGCACCCCAGGGTAATTGAGTTTTAAATGGTAGTTAAAAATTAGCCAAGATTAATGATGTCTTTCAGAAGACATCATTCTTATCATTCTAGTAAATACCTGGGGAAAGTAAATATTGCCCAATATAGCAATTCAGTGCTTTTTGGCCTATTAGCATTTCATACATAATTCTTGTGTTGTTCTTTTTTTTTTTTTAAGATTTTATTATGTAATGTCTACACCCAATGTGGGGCTCGAACTTAACAACTCCGAGGTCAAAAGTCACATGTTCTATCAACTGAGCCAGCTAGGCACCCCTATAATTCCCTTTAAATGCGATTTTCTTTGTAATGGCTGATTTACCTATAATTTCCTATAGAATCCATTAATATAAAAATATTCCCAACCCTTATAAGTCTTAAGAAATATTCTGGAAAGTGGGGATGTTCTCAACTACTTGCCAATCTAGGGATTTCAGGAAGCCTAATTCTTTTGACAAACAGGTCTATAAGGTTGTTTCTGTGACCCCTACCTTTCTATCCTGGGGTGGGGCATATGCAAAAATCCGCAGAGAAGTACCACCCTGTAGTAGGTAACCTTTAAGCAGAATAGTAACTAGGTGACTAATTTTTGAGCCCTGTTACTTTACTAAAAATAAGGAAGTTAAGAAAAACCTTTTTGTTAGTTATTTCCCCAATTTGAAAAGGCAAAAGGCATGTCCCCAGAAAAACCCAAAGCCACAATTTAATAAACCCAAGCTCAAACTCGAGTGACTATATTTAAAAAAAGGTTTTTCTCAAGATGCATAACCCAGAATCAGGAACCTCAGATTTACTTAGGGTCCCCTCAGATTGTCAGGGGTCCTCATCTTATTACCCAGGTACACAGGAGGGCACGGGGGAGGATTTCATTGGGATTCATACCACTAGATCAGTTTGCAGCACAGAACATATCAAAACACACATCCTTGACAGTCTGGAATCCTACCCATATTTCCTGGAGGAGCTGTCAGTGGGGACCTTCCAGGGTGAGCAGTTTGGAGCCTCAAAGGGGCCTGCCCTGCAGAATAGGGAAAGGTAGAGGGAAAGAGGGAGTGTGAGACAGGTGATTTCCCTCCTGAGTTGTTTTTGTTTTTCAGCAACAGCATTTCCCCTCTTTCATCCACAGCTGAATCTAGAGTTCTCTAATTATTAAAGGCTAGTGGTTCAACATAGTTTCATTTCTCCTGGTCCCTGAGCTATCATGAAGGTGTTGACGGAGTGAGTTATAATTGGCACAAGAAATTTTAAAGTAGACGGCACCAGGCTATTCTAGTTTTGCAGTAAAAAGGGCAGGTGGGTGCCATTGGTGACTTGCACCTTTCCCACTCCTCAGTGTCAATAGCAGAAGCAGTACTGGACATGTGGGTAAAGCTCCTGGGGATTAGCTACCCTCCTCCCAGAGCCCCAGAATACAGATCAAGCATTCTGGTTTGAGGCACAATAAAAGTTAGGACAATGTATATTAGCCTTTTCTTCAAATGTTAGGAGACTCATCTTCCCTCTCTTACGTTGCTTTAATGGTATTTCCATGGGGCTAGTTTCCCACTTTCAAATGTAAATTAAAATTAAGGAATGTAGATTAAGACTGAATAACATGTGCAATGTTCTTTCAAGCCATTGAAATTTTGGAATATTTTAGCAAAACATCTGGCTGATGTTTTGTTTTTGTTTTGTTTTTTACCTTTCCACACAGATGGAGGCCTAGAACCAGAGTGTAACATGATTGGTGTTGCTTGGAGCACAGACCTGTATGGCTGTAACCTCAGTGTGACCTCACAGGTTACCGTGCCTTTAGGGACTAAGGGGCTGAATCTGACTCCTACCTCTAACAGGGGTCCATTTTCAGCAGGAACTCAGCCCTGCACACAGGGTATCTGAAAAATAAGTCATCTTTTTTTTTTTAAGATTTGAGAGAGAGTGAGAGCAAGAATACAAGTAGGGGGTAGGAGCAGAGAGAAGGAGAAGCAGATTCTGCACTGAGCAGGGAGGGACCCCAATGTGGGTCTCAATCCCAGGACCCTGGGATCATGACCTGAGCTGAAGGCAGATGCTTCACCGACCGAGCCACCCAGGCGCATGCCCTGAAAGATGCAGGTTTCATTAATATAAATCTGATCTCAAATATTTGAGGCTTTGAATTTTCAGTTCTTAATTTAAGTACAAACATTTGACTAGTTTTGAATTGAGTAAAGTATGTGTTTCTTGTGTAGCTTATTTGTGGGAGTAGTTCTAGCTTCCATCTTGTTATGTGAACCTGTTGCCTTTAGCTAGAGAGTTGCCTGTTTTATAATCCTTCTGGGGCTAACCGCTACTTCTATTTGCTATTTAGCATTTTCTCCATTTCTCTTGTGATCTCATAACCAAGTAAGATTATATTTATTCATTTATTTTTCAGCTTATTAATATACTGCAATGCCTCCTGGCTTCAAAAAAATGATAAAATCACTGAGAACAATAGTTGATAATTAATGAAGGCTTATACCCCTGCCCACCCCCCCCCCCCAGCTTACAAAATTCAGACAAGAATCTTATTCAAAAATCTTGAAATGTGGACTCAACCTTCAATCCTTAAGAACAGAAAATAAATTCCTTGGGCTAAAGAATGCTTTAAAAATGGATTAAAAAAAAAAGCCTAGGAATTGTTAATAGGATCATGCGGCTAAATTAGCTGACAAAAACAAAGACTGGAGGAGACTAATACTGTCACTCAGATCCTCCCAGGTCTTTAGAGCATTACTTGTTTCAAGAACACTTATCTCTGACATGAAAAAACAGTCTCGTTTTGTCTGTTCTATTTAAATGGGTCCATCTTTGATTAGGGGAAAATGAAGCAGCTATCAGAGCAGACAACTTTACTGAACTGGAAATATTTCCTTTTTTGACATTTTTCTTAACATCTCCGATGTACCATAACCCATGCTCTTGTGTAATAACATCACATTCTATTTGACCAAATATTGCAGGATCACAGATATAAGAGGCCACAAACCCTGTCTGGAGAGATGGAGAATTATCAAAGTCTGTGCAGAATCTGGGATTGTACCCTTCTTGCAAGCTAACAAGGGAGTCTGATACTGTCGCATGTGTTTTGATGGAAGATAGGAGACTCCTAGGTCAGAGACAAATGACTGAATCACTCATAGCACATGAGTAGCACCAGCGTGATGTCAACACCAGTCCCCAAGCCCCTTTCTCCCAGTCCATGGGGCATTCAGAAGGGCTTAGATGAATGCCTGCATATCCTATGAGTTATATGATAGGCAAGGTATCCAGAGCTAAGGAATTTGCCATTTTTACAGTGAGAGGCAAGCAAGATGCCACTCCAACTCTCAAAATTGCTCTCGGCAAATAAAACACTGAGAAATGGCTAGGATAAAGAGTAGTCAGGGCTTTGCATTCCTAGCATCGTTGGCAAGAAGGTGGAGAAATGGAGTTTAGGACCCAAAATGGATTATTTTTTCCAGTAGAAACTTCACTGAGAAGATGATATTTAGGCTGGGATGAATAGATACTTGGTGAGGACAAGAAGGACCCATTCTAGTTAGTGAGAACATTATTTGCCAAGGCCCTGAGGCATGAGAGACACAGAGATGTTTTAGGAACAGTGAAGAGTCTGGCATGCTTGGGACAGTGGTGATAAGGCTAAATAAATAGACTGGCATCCAGTCATTGAGGGTTTTGCATGCCATTGAGATTATGGAGCTTGGCTTTTCATTTTATTTTAACCTAACAAATTTCAGAGCATTTTGAGCAAAAGTATGACATGATTGAATTTTATTTTCTATTATCTGGTGATAATGTGGAGCATACTGAAATTGGAGAGAAGTTATGTGTGCATTTTATCAAAAAGCTCTGGAACAGCTCACTTCTTTTAGGTCCTTTATTCCCTCTCTTACCCCTTTTTCCTAAAGCTTTGCTACCTTATCCTACCCTGTGTCCCATTCTCACTTTCAAGAACCTCACATACTCACTGTCATGCCTGGCAGTTAGCTCCCTTCAGCTCACATTGCATATGCTCAGAAATTGGCTGGTAGGAATATTTCCATTTGATGCACTGAATTTTACAATACTTTTAGAGTTGTAAACATGTTATTTCCTGGGACTTCATCCACATTTGTTTTTTATTCATGTCAATATTCTAAGAAGAATTTTTACTTGGCAGAATTTATAAATTCAAAATCTAAAAGGTAAATTGGAACATTCAGTTTATTAAAATAACAAAAACCCCACAAAGTACTTTATTTGAAATAGTATTTGCTTATTCTAAAAAAGAAGTCATAAGACAAGTATAAGAATATTTTAATATATTAAAAAATACATTAACTACCCTGAACATAAAAAAACCAGAGATACAAAGTATTTTATTTTTGTTATGATTTTAAGACCCTTCCAGTTTTATAATGTATTCTGGGGAGGAAGTGATGGTTATTATTTTTTAAATCCCATCTGGGAAAATGTATTAGCTTCTTGTCACCACTGAAACAAATTACTACAAATTTAGTGGTTTAGTACAACACAGATTTTCTTCTACAGTAGTTGTGGAGATCAGAAATCTGCAATAATCTTTACTGGGGTAAAAAGTCAAGATATCGGCATTGCTGGCATATTGGTTCCTTCTGAAAACTCTGAGGGGGAGGACCTCTGTTGTTACCTTCTTTATCTTCTAGTGGTACTTGTACTTCTTGGCTTTTGTCTCCCTCACATCTGCTCTTCTTCTTACATACCTCCCCTCTGATTCTGAGCCCCTTCTTCCCATTTATAGGGACTGTGATTACATTGGGCCCACCTGGGAAGTTTAGAGTAATTTCCCCATCTCAAAATCCTGAACCTAATTACACCTGCAAAGTCCCTTTTGCCTTAAAAGGGAACATTCACACTGCCTTAGGATTAGAATGTAGACATATTTGGGGAGGTCATTATTCAACCTACTATATTTCCACTTTTCACTGAAAGCACTGTTCTTTTCTCCTTCCACAGATTTACTTGATTAGGGATCACAGCTGAGATGATTGGGCTCCCTGAACATATCATCCATATATCAATATGTTTTAGAATAAATTTAGAAAAATATGTTCTTGGAGCTGGAGACTTCTGAGTGAATCTTCTTTTCGCCACATTCTTGAATGTGTCAGGTTGGTTAGGTTTATTTCTCCTTATGTATAGCAGACCCAATCTGTGCCCTACTCACACCCCCTTATTCTTCCCACTTCAGTGCATCATGACTCCAAACTGCAAAGTGCTGGTATTTGCATCTTTTTGCCTGAAAGCCACCCTAGTCTCCGAGCCTGTTTTGTCTGCTCATGACAGGCTGGAAATGCTATAGAAATTAACTACCCCCCCTCCCCATCAACCTTCACTAATGAGTGGAGCTTGTGCATAAATATCCCAGCTCCCTCATTTGTTTATTATAATTTGTTTTGTTGAGATTCAGTTCATGAAACATAAAACTCAGTATAAAATTCAGTGATTTTTTTTATATAGTCACAATATTGTACAACCGTCACTACTAATTCTGAACATTTCTACCCTTACCCAAAGAAACCCATACCTTTTAATAGTTTCTCTGGGTCCTCCTCTGCCCCATTCCCTGGAACCCACTAATCTACTTGCTGTCCCTATGAATTGGCTTATTGTGGACATTTCCTATAAATGGAATCACACAATATGTGGTCACTCATTTTTGGATGGATAATTTTTAAAAAAGATTTTATTTATTTAAGAGAGAGAGAGAGAGAGAGTGCATGAGCAGGGGGGACAGATGGAGAGGGAGAAGACTCCCCACTGAGCAGGAGCCTGCTGCAGGACTCAACCTTAGGACCCTGGAATCATGACCAGAGCTGAAGGCAGACACTTAATGGACTGAGCCACCCAGGTGCCCAGGATGGATAATTTCAGGCACATGTTCAACGACAGTTCTCAGATTTCCCCAGCAGGATTAAACTGTTGCCCATAGTCTTAATGAGTAATTAACTGTCTGCCTTTCTTTCCTGTGTCACTTCCCTACTTTCCCAGCAATGTTTCCTGGAATCACTTCTCTAATAATGCGCTTGCACTTGAAACCTTGCCTTAGGGTCTCTTTCTAGGGGAACCCAGACTAAAATACCAGGTATATCAAATTAATTAATCCATTCCTAAATTTTACATGGACTATTTGTGCGTGGTACATTGCTTAACACTGAAAATACAGCACAAACAAGTCTGTCATTGCCTCTGCTCTCACGGAGGTTGTTTAAGCAGGGAATAAATGCATTAAGCAAATTATAAGTCAGATGAGTATTATGAGGGAGGAGGTGAGAGAAGGCCTAGCTAAGGATGAGAATGTGGAAGCAGAAGGAGTGAGCCGGCAGCAGGGGGTTGGGGAAAATGTTCCAGGCACATGGATCCACTGTAAGGCAAAGGTGAGCATGGTGCTTTGGAGGATGGGGAACAATCCATATGGCTCTTGCTGACAGACCTGGAGAATAGTTGTACTAGATACTTACATGTTCCTTCAAGGAAGAACTTGGTGTCCAGCTGTGGAGTGTGTGGTCAGCAGCAGTCTGCAGCTGTGAGCTCCTTCGTGCATGCCTCAGCTCATGAGAGCCGCCTTGCCCAAGGTCTTTCCCAGAGCTGCTTGCATCTGGTGACTGGGTGAGACTGGGATATAGAGGCATAGCCATCTGGCCTGGCTGGGGATATTCTCCTGGACAGCATCATTTGCCCCAGAGCTCCTGGCTACGTGTGTTGTGTCTGCATTGCCGTTCAATGGTTCCCTCAGTCCAGCCCTGCTCTGCCTACTTCTTTTCACAGGGGTTGGTCCTTTATAAACATCTCACTCCTCAAACACTGTATTAGGATTGGATCCCAGAGGACCCAACCTCCAGTAGCAGAGAAACAGGAAAGCATTGTGCTAAGAGTAATATTACAAGGCTCCTCCTCAGATACGCAGGAGGTGAGGGTCTTTGAGACCTGATAGGGCCGGACTTTACATATACTGAGCAAGAATGACTTTGGAGTCTTCATAGAAGGTTCTGCAAATATATGTGCCTTGGAGAGATTCTGGAAGTCTGAGAACAACTCAGAGGAAGTGACGATAGGTGATGAGCATCAACATTTGGGGGTACAAATGTAAAATACATTTTATTATTTGTGTTTTTCTAAATTTGTCTCAAATGATAACATTTGTATATACCTATGTAAATGAACCGTGCTAGTAATATGTCTGTTTGGATTTACATGGTCTTTCATCCCTGGATCCCTCAGGAATGGGAGCAAAAGGGAACATCGTAGACAAATTTTTTTTCTGTAAGGATAATATTAGATTACTGCTGACATTTAAAATTTTATGTCCTGTCTGGGTAGTAGACTTTTAAAATGATAATTAGATGCTACTCCAGTGGGTACTTTGAAAAGCACTAAAATATTAAATAACTTGAATGTTTAACTTACATTAGCTGGAACAGGAGCATCTACACTCCTCTGCCTTTAGAGTATGCCACTAGAGTCTAGGCTGTCCTCAAAGTACAGAAACAGGAGCTCCTTCCCACCCTAAGGGTACTCGGATGCTTCACTGTAGATATCTTGGAACATATGGGCAGTGGCTTGCCGCTTGTCCCTAAATGACTGGAGGCCTAGTGGTGGGCATTGCCATGAAGGCAAGGGCGGTGCTGCCTTGTGCAGCCTGTTGAGGTGCTAACAAGCCTCCTGGATGCTCTCATGGTGCCCCTCACATCCATCCCCTTCCTGTGTCCCCTGGCCCAAGTGCTTCTTGACTTGGGAACCAGGGATCCATGACCTAAAGCCTTCTTTTGTGTCCCTTCTTCTAGTTACTTCCTCTGGTTCTGACGCTTCTCAGTAGACCAGAGATGCGTTCAGTATCCTTGTCCTCTCTTTGAGGGCAGGAGGTGGGGTGCTATCTTTAGGGCTTTACAGTAATTTCAGAGGAAAAAATAAAAACACATAATAAATTCCCTGCTATAAAGCAAGATATGTTTTGAATATATGAAAATGAAAGCAACTTCATTTACCTGAAGTTCTAGAACAAACAAAACTACAGTGACAAAAATCAGAACAGTAGTTGCCTCTGGAGGGGAAATTGGACAGGGGCTCAAGGATGTTTTCTAAAGTGACAGAAATGTTCTAAATCTTGCTGGGGTGGAGGTTTATGTTTGTCCAAACTCAATGAATTGCGTATTTAAAATCTATATATTTTATGTAAATTTAAAAAGTACACAGGATGGCAGCTCAAAAAATGAAAAAGAGATGACTGTATAAAAGTAATTCAGGTAAGATTTAGATTTCAAACTTACTTAGTTTTAATTGCCTAAGTTGAGACAGTTAAAGGAAAGGACTCATCAGTAGCATGCAGCTCTGTTAAGGCATATAAAAACATTTTTATCCATAATTATTTCTTATTAGAAATCCAGAATTTTGCATGAGATCAAGTTCTTTGAACAGAGAGAAAAATTGGTTTTATGTTTCATGAACTCAAGTTAGTTAGATGAGACTTAGTACATTTCTTTAGCTTTTGTCTTTAGCCAACACCCAATATTTCCATCTACAGGGACTCTTTTCCCCATTTGACCATGTCACATGAACACCAGTTAGTATTACTCTTGACAGGCAAGGCATCTCACTCAGAGACCAACTACCACATGACCCCAGAGTGGTTAGGGACTAGTAGGATAATTTCTAAAACTGGGTGAGGTGACACAGCCCTGTGGAGTGTGACAAACGCTGGCTAGATCAAAACACTCAAGTATGGATGCCAGAAAAACTGAGGGCACAGAATGAAAAGTTCAATGTGGATATCAAAACACAAATAGAGGCATCTGGGTGGCCCAGTCAGTTAGGCATCTGTCTTTGGCTCAGGTCATGATCCCAGAGTCATGATCTCAAGGTCATGATCCCAGGATCGAGCTCCGCATTGGGCTCCCTGCTCAGTGGAGAGCCTGCTTCTCCCTTTCCCTCTGCCTGTCCCCACTGCTCATATTCCCTCTCTCACTTTCTCACTTTCTTTTTCTCTCTCTCAAATAAGTAAACAAAATATCTTAAAAAGAAAAAGACAAGCAACAAAAAATCTTTTAGTATAACTATGCAAGGGGATACTTCTATATCCCTTTCATACACACACACACACACACACACACATATATACAGGACATATCTACAAGGGATATAATTTTACTAAAAACATTTAATTAATTTAATTAATTTTAGAAAAGATTTTATTTATTCATGAGAGAGAGAGAGAGAGAGGGGCAGAGACACAGGCAGAGGGAGAAGCAGGCTTCATGCAGGGAGCCTGATGTGGGACTGAGTCCCGGACTCCAAGATCACGCCCTGGGCCAAAGGCAGGCGTTAAACCTCTGAGCTACCCAGGGATCCCACTAAAAACATTTTAAATCTGAAATTCAAATTTAACTGATGTCCTATATTTTTTTTTAGCTAAATCTGGCAACCCTCTGCTTGGGATATACTGAAAAGCAGGATTTTTTTTTTTAAAGATTTTATTTATTTATTCATGATAGTCACACACAGAGAGAGAGAGAGGCAGAGACACAGGCAGAGGGCTAAGCAGGCTCCACGCAGGGAGCCCGACGTGGGATTCAATCCCGGGTCTCCAGGATCGCGCCCCGGGCCAAAGGCAGGCGCTAAACCGCTGCGCCACCCAGGGATCCCGAAAAGCAGGATTTTGTTTATTGGTTTGTTTTCAGGGAAAATCAGAGACACACAAAATCCGAGCATGTGTTTCTCAAACTTAAGCTTGCATCTGAATCACCTGCAGAGCTTGTTAAAACAGACTATTGAGTCCAACTTTCTGATTGATAGGTCTGGGGTGAGGGCCTGAAAATTTATATTTTTAACATCCCCAGGCATTGCTGAGTCCAGGGATCACATCTGAGAACTGATCAGAGGCAATATGTTACAGATGTATGTGCAAGGATTGCTAGAAATACCATGTTAATGTATCCTATTCATTACCATTCTGTCCAGCACACTAAACTGCATGACCAATGAGGGGCAACACATCAAAAATATCATGTATTGTCATGCAATATCAAGAAACCACTTATTATATATAGTTGCCTATGTTGCCAGGTTTTATAGCCATTCTATAGGTAAGTACCTCTGTTGTCAATGGATTGCCTTTTAATATATGTGACGTTAAAAATTCCATATTAAAATTAGAATAGAATTAAAATTTCGATAAACTAATAAAATAGGAACATCAGAGAACCTTTGCTAAATTAAACACCAAATAAATATTAAACAAAATGAAAACCTCATGAATTTTATTAAACACCACCACAATTCCTGTAGCAAATTGTATATATACACAACCTTCATATAACCTTAGGATTTTACCCAGAATGGAATTTCCACACCAGACCATGAAACTGGTTTTCTTGGAGGAAGATAAAAGGGATATTTGCTTGTACTTTTTATAGAACTGGAACATAGTGAAATTTTTTAAAGTAATTTTGAAACTTATATTTTTAATTTTTATTATAAAAAGGTTATTGGGTTTTTATTTCCTAGTTTTCTTTTTATCGGTCTACTAAAATTGATTCGAATTTCCTCTTTTGAGAGTGAAAAGTATGTAGGGAAAAAAAATGGAAGAAGAGTACTAGAATATTTGCTGGGTGTCTGAGTCCTTTGGCCACTGTTAGGAAATTGTTGATCTACCACAAACACATGTAAAATGTAAGAAATAGTTTAGTAGAGAGATATATATACTGAAGTATATATGGGTGAAATAATGTGATGTCTAGAATTTGCTTTAAAATACTGTAAAAAGGGGGGTGCCTGGCAGTCAGTTTGAGCATCTGACTCTTGGTTTTGGCTCAGGTCATGATCTCAGGGTTGTGGGATTGAGCCCTGCTTCAGGCTCTGGGCTCCATCCAGTTTAGCACAGAGTCTGCTTAAAATTCTCTCTCTCCCTCTCCCACTCTCTCCACTCTCTCTCTCTCAGATAAATAAATAAATCTTAAAAAAATACAACAAGAAAAAGGTTGAAGGAAAGATGAAGTAAGTTTGGCAAAATAAAATGTTGATAATTGTTGAAACTAGGTTTTGGGAGCCTGGGGTTTATGATAGTATACTACCTTTGTAGTATAGTTTAAAAATTTCTATAAGTTAAAAAAAATCTAAGGACTTGGATTATATTCTCAGCTTTGCCACTAATTAGATAAGAAATCATACTCAAATCACTTAAATATTCTGTGCCTCAATTTTTACAAATGATTGGATATCAATTAGCAAGTAATAATTGAGCCAGGTAGCACCTGGATGTTACTATCTGAATTCCCAGGGATATTGTCAGATTACTGGAAAGTATAATGTATTAAAAAAAAACTAAAACCAGTTTTCAGGTATGACAAAATTTATTGTGGAAATTGAGTACAAATGCTTGGAGCACAGATCAGGTAAATGAAGTTTCCCAAAGACTTCTATTTTTTGTGTGTGTTTATGAATAGTTATTTAGGGTAGGTATCTGCTGAGATAGCAGAGAGGCTCAGACTCCTACATGGGAATAGGATAGGCCAAAAAAAAAAATGTTGCACATCTTGACTCTTTTGTGTTCGGAAACACAAAAGCAAAGCAATCTTTTAAGATTTCTAAATACCATCTGTATCTACTAACAAGGTAAAATAATTTAATTTGTACACTTTTGTGATTGATCCCCAAAAGGCAGATAAATACAGAAGGAAAATGTAAAGGTCAAGAATATGCAAGCTTATGTGTCTGTTGCTGTGTGTATATGAGCATGAGCAATTGAGACCCTCTGAAATGTAATCCAGGCATGGCTGTGTTCCCCATGTAGAATGGGGGAGATGAGGCCCTCTTATTGTGAACTTAGAGCCAATGGGCATGGTTCAGGTCCAGAAATGGGTCATGGCCTAAAAGTCTGAGGAGCAGAGTTTGTGACTGACTGCATGTCCAGCCATCAGGGGAGGGGTACACTGATTCCCTCCAGCTGGCCCTGAAGATGCAGGAATAGGTGCAGACTAGGATGAGAATGTGCCCGCACCCAGTGGCTTAGGGTGGACTTAGGCACTATATGAATGGTGCTGGGTGTCCTTGCCCTCCTGAATTGGAAATTCTTTTCTGTGGTTATTTTTTTTAAGATTTTTATTTATTTATTTATTCATGAGACACACACACACACACACACACACAGAGGCAGAGTCACAGGCAGAGGGAGAAGCAGGCTCCATGCAGGGAGCCAGACGCAGGACTTGATCTCGGGTCTCCAGGATCAGGCCCTGGGCTGAAGGCAGTGCTAAACCGCTGAGCCACTTGGGCTGCCCCTTTCCTGTGGCTATTAGGCAATTATTCTCTGCCACAAGGTGGATTCTATACAAAAGGGTTAAAATTCTTTCATAATGTGGTGTGTTTAACAGTATTTTCTTTGTTACGGACTGAATGTTTGTGTCCTCCCCTCCCCTACATTCATATGTTGAAGCCCTAACCCTCTGTATAGATGTATTTGGAGTTGAGACCTCTGAAGAAGCAATTAAGGTTACATGAGGTCGTCAGGGTGGGGCTCTATCCAATAGGATTAGTGCCCTATGAGAAGAGACACTAGGGCACTTGTGTGCTTTCTTTCTCTCTCTCGCTGTATCTCTTATCCCCCTCTTTCTCCATCCCCACCTTCTACCTCCCCCCATGTGCTCAATAAAAGGCAAGCCAGGAAGAGAAGCCTTACTAAGAACTGAATTGTCTAGATGCCTGATCTTGGACTTCCAGTCTCCAGAACAGTGAGAAAATAAATGTTGTTTAAGCCACCCAGTCTGTGGTATTTTGTTATGGTGGCTTGAGCAGACTAATATACCCTCCGAGAGCTAGGTGAGAGTCCTTCCTTCTAGGCTGCACCAGAGAGGTCATTATGGGCAGGAAGAGGTATGGAGAGGAATCTGGAGTTTGAGACCTCCAGTTGACCCTTGATCAACATGGCAAGGTTTGGGGCACTGACCCTTTCAAAGTAAAAAACCCTCACAAACCTTTTAGTTCCCCTAAAACTTAACTACTAATAATCTACTGTTGACTGGAAGCCTTACCAATAACATAGTCAATTAACATATATTTTGTATGTTTTATGTATTATATACTGTATTCTTACAATAAAGCTAGAGAAAAAATAAGTTAAGAAGACTGTGAGAGAAAATATTTACAGTCCTATACAGTAAAAAATATAAGGGGACTCCACACAGTTTAAACCCAAGTTGTTCAACAACAAAAAGTTGTTTCCCTGTATTTGGAAAGGGTGCTACAGCTGGGGATAATAATGGGGGTAGGGGGATTTCCTGAGGAGTAAGAGGCAATAGAGGATGCTAGTTATCCAGAGAAGATGGAGAAGTTGCCAAGAGAGAAAGAATTAATGTGAACTTTACCTTCTTTATGATTTCGCTTGTGGATTACCTTGCCAGGAGACACTATCAATCACAGAGTAGTTGCTCAATAAATCTTTGGATACCTGCATGAATTCCTTTGGGACATGCATTTTTCTTTGGCAGATTGCTTCATCACCACATACATAGAATGGTAAATGTACTCAATAACTATTTTAATCTTGTTAGTTTAACCTTTTGAAAATAAAATCTTTACCATCTTGAAGTGCTGAATATGCTTATTTCCCTCCATTAAAGCCTATATTTAAATGCCTTCCTTCTCTTTTTGGAGGATATATTTTTTGAAAAACTTTCTCTAAGTTGACTTACTTTGTCAGTAGTGTGCTGTAGAAAAAAAATGAGTTTCTTTTGGTGAAACAAGGGGCCCAGTAGCTTGCATGTGAGAAAAGAAGATCACGGTAGAATCTTAACGAGTGTTTACCCATAATCAATGAAGATATCTCTATACTTTGATTAGATTATTACCTAATCCCCAGTAAAAACTTTTGCCAGCATCCCCTACCCTATGTTACTACATATTTGTAAAATTTAGAAAATTTTGATTGATATGGATGATGTGGGGCTCAAGCCCTTTGCTGATAATCTTCATATGTTACTTTCTTTAATTCTCACAATATAATTGTAATACAGAAATAAACTAAAGGAGGAGTCCTTTGGAATATGACTTAGAGACCCAGAACTGCTAAAGCAGAACCTGTTCTCTTTTCTAGAGGTAAAGCCAAACATACTCCTTGTTTCATTGTGCTCTTTTTTTTCCTTTACGGTTATTTTTATTCATCACACACACACACACACACACACACACACACACACACACACAGAGATAGAGAGGCAGAGACATAAGCAGAGAGAGAAGCAGGCTCCCTGTGGGGAGCCTGATGTGGGACTCGATCCCAGGACCTCGGGATCATGACCTGAGCCAAAAGCAGATGCTCAACCACTGAGCCACCCAGGTACTCCTGTGCCCTGTCTTTAGAAGAACAATTAAATTTGGAATCTTAAAAATGTCTTTCAAGAGAGTACTTATGCCCTTTTGTTAGTATTTTAAAAACAAACATCTTACCTTGAATTAAAAGCCAGTGATTAAAATCTACAAGTAATATTATCCAGCAAGTAATCACTAAGCTAAATATAAAATTAGAGTATAGAAAATTAAGTGTGGAAACTGAGCCATTATTCTCATATGCAACCCAGTAAGAATTTCAATATAATGTATTAGAAATTGATAATGGCTGATTAAGCAGGAAAGGAATCTACTCTATAGAGATGTTCATGGGAGAACTGGCTCAAAGCTGACTCTGGAAATGGTATCCAACCATAGACTTTAGAATTGTCCTGATGACTTTAAGCATCCCCCATTGCTTCCCCATAAGTACTAGGGACCCTGCTGCTGCCCCTGCCCCACCACTGCCATTTCTGGAGCATGAACTTGCTTACCATTTTTGCCATCACATGGATTCTGTGTGGTGCCTCCTTTATCAAGTTGCCTTCTTCTTTTCCTCTTCCTCATCCTTGAAATTTCCTATGCTGTTTTTTTTAAAAATTGTGGTATGAACATTTGAGATCTACCATCTTAACAAATTTTTAAGTGTACAATCCAGTATTGTTAACCATAGGCATAGGAGGAACACTTTTACTAGTGATATTTAAGAACTACTTGAAATAATTACTGGTTTTAACAAAATATGCAGATTGCTATAAGAGCTGAGGTTGAAATGATTGTGATTCAAAGTGTCTTTTTTTTTTTCCTAAAGATTTTATCTGAGAGAGCTAGAGGGAGGGAGACTTTGGGTTAGTGTGTGCATGTGCAGTGGAAGGAGCAGAGGAGGAGGGAGAGAGAGAGAATCTCCAGTCCACTCCCTGAATGTGAAGCCTGGAAGGGGGCTTGATCCTAAGACTCTGAGATCATGACCTGAGCTAAAAACAAGAGTCAAATCCTTAACTGACAGAGCCACCCAGGCACCCCTCAAAGTGTCTTCTAAATGAAAGCAGTTTAGCTAGAGATCATAAATAAAAGGGAATAGACTCACATGTTTTAAAGGGAAGATAAAGGCTAGTGTTCATATTTATGGCTCTAGAAAGAACATTATTCTGACTTCAAGTTCCTGGTACAGAATTAATTTGATGGGGGTATGTGGTAAATTCTACTCAGAGTTATTATTGTCACAAATCATTAGTTGATTCTTAAACACTCCTGGTTAGCTCAGGGCTACCTCTTTAGGATATCCTTACACATCTCCCATGATAGTTTGTGACAGGTGCAGTGACACTTGTTTCAAATATTCATTCTTTTATGAAATTCTGTTGACCCTGGCACAAAGCCATTAAATTGTCTATTCATGTTTGCTGCTCTACCAAATGAAAACCTTATTCCATATTTCAGACCAATATTGCTTGAGATAGACAGCTGGATCTAAACACATCCAGCAACACAATTTCTGCTTAGTAGAAATCAGTCTCCCTTAAAATATTGAATATAGTTTCAAATTAGTGCTATCTACCCAGGATAGCAGGGATCTGTGCTTCTCCTAAAAGTATGGCTGTAATAGAAATTCGGTAACTGAACCCAACACCAGTCATTGGTTGTTGCAAATTATTTCTTTCAGAGCACGTACACAGAACTGCTGGCTCACTTTCGTGGAAGGGCTGGGTGTTCCTGTTACCTTTAATTCTTCCCAACTGGGGAAGCGTTTACTTTTGAGTTTGTCTTAAACTTAGAGCATACTGTTTCAGTGTTATGAGGAGAGCTATTGTCTTAGTTTAACTCATAACTAAATTATAAGGCAAATAGTACATTAGAGTCTGCACACTATAATGTCTTGTTATCATTTGATGTCCTTCCCTCACCAAGCCTACCTGGGCTGGTGGAACAAGGATGGATGCTCTAGGCAGAAACTCCTTTAGGGCATCCACTGGAGGTAGAGGAAGCAGTCCTAGAAGGCAAAACTGCAGAAACACAGCGAGGGGATTGGCAGCACATTGGAAATAAGGAGTTAGAGTCTTCTTTAGAAGATCTTCAAGTTGCCTTTATTTTCATGTGAATTATTCAGATGTCTTAGCAGTTCTCAGTGCAATTTGTTTTGTGAAATATATTAGGTATTCAGTGTGGCTGTTTTCAGGTTTATTATGCAATATTCTGATTCATGAAAATATTCCATTAAATGCAATCGCTCATGTAATTACTTTGCTTAATCTAAAGCATACTTTAATTAACATTGCACAGAATTCTGATTTAATCAATTAGATTTGATCTAGTATAACTTAGCTGTAAATACATTTTATGATGCAGCGGCTCAAAATAATTATTGAGAGCAAAGGTAATATATGACACTACCTAAAACTAACAAATTTCCTGTTAAGAAAGTAAATCATAATTTGAGCTATAATTTTATTATTTAAAAAGTTAAATATAAAGAATAGGTTATGTTTCCATTAATAGCCTGTTAAAAACAATCTCATCGGAGAGTGTTAGAACTTATAAAATATGCTTTATTTTTGTTTGCATTCCCCAACAGTTAAGCTTGAGAACAAAAGATTAAACTCAGGCAAGATTCACCACTTTTTAGCTCTGTAAATAGGCTCGTTAACATCAATATCTCATGATATTTGTCTACTGTTATGGGTTGAATTTTGTTTCCCCCCAAAATGATGTTGAAGTTCTAAGTGCCTGTACTTCAGAATGTGACCTTATTGGAAACAGGGTCATTGCAGATGTAATTTGTTCAGATGAGGTTGGGTGGACCCCTAATCCAATATGGCTGGTGTCCTTCCAAGAACATGGCCATGTGAGAACAGAAAGACACACAGGGAGAAGTCTATGAGAGAGGAGGGCTGAGTTTGAAATTATGTAGTTGCAAGCCAAGGAACTGCTGGCAACCAACCAGAAATTACAAAGAGGCAAGGGATGATTCTCTACAGATTTCAGAGGTGGCAAGGCCATGACCTTGATTTTGGACTTCTAGTCTCTAGAACTGAGACAACAAATTTCTGTTGTTTTAAGTCACTCAGTTTGTGGAAATTTCTCATGCCAGCCCTATGAAACTCATATACTCATTAAAACTATCTGAGAGCTATAACTCAACCAGAATCTATAAAATTTCTTTTAATCATAGTAGGAAAGGGGGAGGTTCTTGCTAAACAATTAAAAAAAATGCAGGCACCGTTTTTAGTTTGAAGTTAATTTTTACATTCCTAAGCAAGCATTTATATAAATAAAACACTTTTGTTCTCAGCACCCTTCCTCACACATAGCACCTAGCAGAGTGCCTTGAACGTACATTATCCAACAGTACATTTTATGACTTAGTTTTAAAATATTAAAAATGAAAATAGCCTATAAATATTAAAATACCCACTTATAGAATTTGAGCTGTAAAATATATACAGTGCTATAGAAATGTGAGAGTAATCACTAAAAAGAATTTACATGAGGTTCACAAAGGCAAAATTTCATTTTGAATTGATAAGTGGATAATAAAGAAACTATATATTCATTTAGTTTGTGGATTATTCAGATTGTATATTTTCTGTTGGCCTCATTTTGACTTTGAAAAGATACTCAGAACCTACACTATATGAAGGGCAGGGAAAAATAAAATAAATATAAGTTCTTGATATTAACTTGCTAACTGACCTTATTACATAGGGAATGGAATAGATGGAAATTAAAAATATAATAAAAGATTAATTTTGGGAGTTATCTGTAAATTCTCCCCTTGCCCTGAGTGTTTAAGAGTTGTTTAATTTTTGGTTGTTGCAAGGGTGGTAATGTTTGACAGAAAGGCATCAACAGACCCCAGCAAAGGATCTAGACAGAGAGAGCTAAGACAGCAGGGGTTACACAGCATGCTCCAAATCAAAGGGGAATTTCCTGGTGTCAGGGGTCCAAGAAGCCATTAGATGACACCAGGTGACTGTGGGCATCTTTTTCAGGTCCTTTGAGAAGCAGCACCTTTCCATTCTTGGGGGTCTTCATAAGCTTCTGGCCCTTCTGGTTATTCTGGATACTTTGGTTTTCACCTGTTCTATGGGTAGAAATAACTAGTGTAAAATAATCCCTTACCTCTAAGTCATTTCTGAGCATTTATTGGCAGATGGGGTGAATTGAAGTTTAAATTCCCACGTGTACTATTTCTTAGCAGGACTTTGCCTCAAATCTGCCTGAGATCCATTCCTATAACTGGGACTACAAGATAAAAAGATATATTAGATTTGTAAAGCAAATTTTTTTTGAAAAATTAATATTTGATTTTGTACTATATTCTAGGTTCTGTGCTAAGCATTCCACATATAATCTCATTTAATATTTCTTTTAAATTTAAAATTTTTTATCAAAATAATGCACATTTTATAAACATCAGAAAGACTGGGTGGTGAACAGTTGGGAGTTCACTTTCAAAAACACTCTTCCTGGGCAGCCCGGGTGGCTCAGTGGTTTAGCGCCGCCTTCAGCCCAGGGCCTGATCCTGGAGACCCGGGATCGAGTCCCATGTCAGGCTCCCTCCATGGAGCCTGCTTCTCCCTCTGCCTGTGTCTCTGCTTCTCTCTCTCTCTCTGTGTCTCTCGTGAATAAATAAATAAAATATTTTTAAAAAACCCACTCTTCCTTTAAAAGGAATATACTTTGTGTGATATCTGCATAATTAATAAAAATACAAAAACAAAACCAGTCAAATAATGACAAGGTGTATATTAAAAACATCAGTCCTGGGGATCCCTGGGTGGCTCAGCAGTTTAGTGCCTGGCTTTGGCCCAGGGTGTGATCCTGGAGTCCCGGGATCGAGTCCCACATCAGGCTTCCTGCATGGAGCCTGCTTCTCCCTCTGCCTGTCTCATGAATAAATAAATAACATATTTAAAAAAATCAGTCCTCTGCTCCTTCCTTTTTTACTCCTAATTCCCTCTCCTTAGTCCAATAATTCTTAATCTTATTTCTTCCAGAATTTACTTTCTTATGTCTAAATAACATGCATATTCTGATATTAGTTTATTTTTTTTCTTCTTTCAGTTTTAGATGTTGTCTATTGACTTCAAGCCAAGGCAGATGAAGATTTAGCTTTCCTATACCCCTCCTTTCACATATATTACTTCTTCCTCTCTTTCAAATATATTATAGTTTTTCATTAAATCCATATTTAGGGCTAATATTATCTTAACTATGTAAGTATTGGTTATAGCTAAGTCATATAGTATACTATAATTATATTTCTTCTCTTCTATAGCTCATTGTTTTCACCAGAGTTGACAACTGTATTTTGTCGTTGTTTACTTGGTTGCTGTGCTTTTATTACTAATTCATCCCCAGATTTACTGATACAAATAAAAATGGCTTCTGAACATGTGTCCTGTTTTGTGTTTATCTTGGAGAAATTCATCTAAGTCTTCAGCTTTCCTTCTCCTGTTCCATCTTGGTGGTTCTCTAAGCCTGGTATACAGCTATTACTGGGACTTTCCCTTTACCATTACCTTGAGATTTTTTTTTCCCCTTTCTCCTTTATGGGGCTTCCTATTTTCTGAGATCCTACATCTTTTTATTGCTTTGCTCCCTCAATTTGGTAGAGCATATCCTTCAGGAGTTTCCTGAGAAAGGTTAACAATTTAGGAGCTCAACTTTATGAAAATGTTTGTATTCTACCTTTGGATTTCATTGATCATTTGCTGGGTATAGATTTTTAGGATAGAATTTCTCTCCGAAAACTCTGAAGGCATTTCTCCATTGCCTTCAAACATCACTGGTGTTATAGCGAAGTTTAATGTTACTGTAGTCCTCATTCCTTTGTGATCATTTTTCCTCCCCCTTCTGGAAGTTTTTAGGCTCCTCTTTTCATCCTAGTGCTCATGATGCATCTTGGTCAGATAAATCCTCCAAGAGGATTTGCATTTTCTTCTACCAAATACTGGGAGGGTATAACCAATTTGGGATTAGTCTGAATTAAATTCTTGGCTAGAGGTTTATCAGACCATGTAAGTAGTCTGAATTTGGGTCACAAACCAGTAAAAGCTGACCTATGATTCAGCTGTAGTGTCTCCCCTCTCTACTCTTGCCAAAACTGAAATAGTAAATTTTCAGTTGTTACATAGGGGGTTTATTTGTAATTTAGCCTTACACTGAAGGTATAGCCCTTTGAAACTCCAGAATTCTGGTAAGAGGATCTGTATTAGATTTCCCACCTTGGAGTAGCCTTGGGCTTTATTCTCTGCTCCCATTCTCTAAACTACTATAAAAATCAAAATCTGTACTCACCTGGCTTGACAAATGCTCTCAGAATAATAGAGCACCACTTACCTCACTAGGTGCCTGCCTTCACCTAATGCCTAGCCTGAGATTTTCTTACACTTTTGTTTGATGTTTTAAAGATGATTTTAAAACTTATATTTTATCCAGAAGTTGTAGTTATTTCCAGCAGTCCAGATACCTATCTTGTTATATTCCGGGAAATGGAAATCTATATCACTTTTCTAAGTCTCAATTTGCTCATCTGAAAAATGAGGATAATAGTAGTATCTACTTCATAGTATTTGAGCAATACATGAGATTATTAGTGTAAAGCTCTTAACGCTCTGTCTGGCACCTCAATTAATGTTTACTTCTATTTTTGTAAATGGTATTCTCAGAGTCTAAACATGAATGCTGTCTTGCTATATTTTTTATGTATATCATGCACTAATGCCAGGGGGGTGAAGATATGAAGAATCTGAGGTCTTGATAAGTTGTATATTTATTAATAAATATAGCTCTTCCCATTTCAAAAGTTTCCATTTCAAATGAAAACCAAATGATTAAACATTAGTAGCCTAGATCTTAATTGAGAAAAGGAGATTTATTGCAGTAAAATCCTTGATTTATACATTTCTTGAGACAATAGAGTTTGAAAATATCCCCCCTCCCCTTAATCAAATTTGACTCTAAAGGGTATAATATGGATGCTTTCTCTTACAGCAAAATAGGCTATGCTCAGATTTTTTAACCAATTTTTTATTGCCACATAAATTGCATAAGTAGGTGCTTTTAAAGTCCACAGTTATGTTCATTCTAAGAAGTTGTCCTTCTCTTTAAAGACAATTTCCACCCATTGCCAAGTAGCTCTTACACAGAATCTGCTCTCTGTCTGGTGATTGACCTGACTCGTGAGTGGTCTCAGGGACATTTCTTTAGTAGGTGCATTGTGATATTCTTCACAGCCAGCATGGTCTCTGTACAGGTTGGTTTGATGAGCATCTCTGGAAGTAAAAATCCAAAATGTCCAGTGTCACGAAGTTCAAAAGCAAATGTGTAGGGTATTCCATTTTTGTAGGCCCAATCCATTGAACTACCAGAGCTCACATCTAAAAGTTAAAAAAAAAAAAAAAGAGCCTCACTAAAGAGTCTGCATAATTTTCAAAGTTTACATATAGTCCTTGCTTACTAGGCTACCCTAAATCCTTCCAATTAAACACTACTTCAACAAGAATGATTTAACAGTAGTTCCTTGGCACATTAGGCTCATGGAACTTAAAAATCCTACCCGCCATCATCTTTGAGGATCTAGTTTAGGTAGTAATACTTTTCTAGTGCGATGATCTCAAAATTTCTCAGCCCCAATTCCAGTAATATTTATCTCCATCCTCACTCCAGTGACCCATAAGCGAACTAATCCCTGGCCCAGTTTCTCTGCTTTCACTCCTTGAGAGAAAGCTGGAGAGTCTTTGCTGTAAAATCACATTAGTCACTGATGTCTTTCTCTGTTCTCAACACTGCTCCAGGCTTCTTTTTCTAGACCTTCACTTACTGAACCTTTCTCAGGCTCTCGTAGTCCTGCCCCTCATTTACCATTGTCCCCTTGTCCGTAAAAGGTAATCATCCCACCACCTTCTCTACTGACATCACAGCCCTCGGGCTATCCTCCTTCCAGCTCAGAAGAGGAGCTTTTGCTTTTTATTTTGTTTTGCTTTTTGTTTTTACACGTTGTCTTTGATTTCATTCATCGTCTTCCCTGGTAGTAGGAGGGTCCATTTTCCAGGACCTAATTTAATTAATTAAAACACCTTTTGTTGCATTTGCTTTGACCAAAATGTTCAAGCACTGATTTTCTATGGCATTTCCTTCTCATGCTACATACCATCCTTTTTTTTTTTTTTTTTTTACTTTGTTCTTTTGCTTTAGAACACAAAGAGAATCTATATATGTTGCCTCTATATCCTCAACCACTTTCAATCTGGTTCTTGCTCTACCTATGAAAACTTTGTTCTTGAAGGTAACCAGTGACAGCAGGCTAATCTCCTTTCTTGTTTTGTCCCCCCCACCCCCCACAGACCTCACTTTCAACCTCTCCACAGTATTTAGTATAGGTAATAATCCATTGGCAATTCTCTCTTTCTGGCTCCTATGACCTCACACGCTCCAGCTTTTCAGCACAGGTTGAAAGTACAGGCATAGGGACAGACTAAGGGCTTGAGCTGTATCAGATCCCACCACCTACTGTGACTTGTCTGAGTGAGCCTCAATCTCCCCTTTAGAAAAAGGGATGATATTACCTACTACAGTGTTGTTGTGGAAATTAAACAAAATAATGTGCCAGGATATAAGCCCTTATTAATTTGCATCTTTATATCCCAAAGTGCCTAGTATGTAATCTTTTAGCATAATAAGGTTCTTAATAATTATAAATTTTTATAGAAGAATCTTTATAAACTTTTTTTCATGCAGTTAATATGATTCAGACTGACCTAACATTGTTATTAACAAATTTTCTGAGCATGTTCATCTGCTCAAATAATACCCTTTTTATGCTATTTTTGCCAGGACAAGTTAGGGATAAATAATGTTAAGATGACAATTAAATGGCTCTGTTATTCTTCAGGCTCCCCTGGCTTTGGTTAAGGACAGAAGGTAGGCTGTGGCTTCATTGTCCTTCTGGGTTAGAGTACACTGAAACTGCAAATAGTAGTCATAGAAGCCAAAGTCAGAGTCAACATGTGCCAAAAGTTACATCATGGTGATGTGATAGCCTCATTTCTATGGTAGCAGGTTGTCCTTGGTATAATACCATGACTGTGCCTTGATATCAAGCAGAAAAGGTAAACTGTAAGATTTTTAAAAAATTAATGTTTAAAATTAACATATATTAGTAATAATTAGTGATATGATTTTTAAAAATACTGTTTCCTTTTTCAGTATGAAAAACAATTCTAAAAAGGTCAACATGAGACCAATGATTATAGACTTTGAAAACAATTCTAATATTTAAGGCATTCTCATTATTAGGATAAACTTATTTGATAAGCAATGTTGGTTGACAAACCAAACTTTTCTTTGAAGGTTGAAGAAAGTGAATGGTTAGGAATATAATAATGGGTAGGTTAAGGAATCAAGGAGAAATTTGATACTTCACTGAAAGCAAAATTGGATGTCACTATCTAAACATATACATACAACCTGTGTGTGTTTGTGCATACATAGACATTCAGATATATATGGTTTCTTGTTAGATTTTCCAAGTCATATAATTAAAAATGTTAGAATTTGAAAGGCCATGGGAGATGACCTAATCCAATTCCTTACTTAACTGTTGTGGAAGCTGAAGCCCAGGATTAATATTTTGGTGGCAGAATCAGGACTAGAATCCATGTCTTCTGATACTTTGTTCAAGTTCTTTCCATATACCTAGTTGCTCTTTATTTCAATAAACTATTAGCAAATTGAATTCAACAGTACAATAAAGAAATTATTCACTATGATCAAGTGGGATTTATTCTGGCTGCAAGGGTGGTTCACTACTCACAAGTCATCAATGTGTTATACCATATTAATAAAGGAAAGGATAAGAACCATATGATCCTGTCAATAGATGCAGAAAAAGCCTTTGGCAAAATACAGCATCCTTTCCTGATAAAAACTCTCAACAAAATAGGGATAGATAGAACATACCTCAACATCATAAAGGCCATATACAAAAGACCAGCTAATATCACCCTCAATGGGGAAAAACTGAGAACCTTTCCCCTATGATCAGGAACAAGACAAGGATATCCACTCTCACCATTGCTATTTAACATAGTACTGGAAGTCTTAGCCTCAGCAATCAGGCAACAAGAAGAAATAAAAGGCATCCAAATTGGCAAGGAAGAAGTCAAACTTTCACTCTTTGCAGATGGCATGATACTCTATGCAGAAAACCCTTAAGACTCCACCAAAAACTGCTAGAACCCATACATGAATTCAGCAAAGTTGCAGGATATAAAATCAATGTTCAGAAATTTGTTGCATTTCTATACACCAATAACAAAGCAGCAGAAAAAGAAATCAAGGAATTGATCCTATTTGCAATTGCACCAAAAACAATAAGATACTTAGGAATAAATCTACAGAAGTAAAAGACGTGTACTCTGAAAACTATAGAACACTTATGAAAGAAATTGAAAAGGACATAAAATGGAAAAACATTCCATGCTCTTGGATTGGAAGAACAAAACTGTCAAATGTTTATGCTACCCAAAGGAATTTACATATTTAGTGTAACCCCTATCCACCAGCATTTTTTATGGAGCTAGAACAAACAATCCTAAAATTTATATGGAGCCATAAAAGAGCCTAAATAGCCAAAGCAATTCTGAAAAAGAAAAACAAAACTGGAGGCATCATGAATCTGGATTTTAAGATCTATTACAAAGCTGTAGTCATCATGACAGTATGGTACTGGCACAAAAACAGACATATAGATCATTGGGAAAGAATAGAGAACTCAGAAATGGACTCACAACTATATGGTCAACTAACCTTTAGCAAAGCAGGAAAGAATATCCAATGGAAAAAAGCCTCTTCAACAAATGGTGTTGTGAAAACCAGATAGAAACATGCAGAAGAACGAAACTGGATGACTTTCTTACATCATACACAAAAATAAATTTAAAAAGGATGAAAGAGCTAAATGTGAGACAGGAAACCATCAAAATCCTAGAGGAGAAGACAGGCAGAAAAGCTTTGACCTTGGCCATAGCAACTTCTTATTAGACACATCACCACAGGCAAGGAAGACAAAATAAAAAAGGAACCATTGGGACTTCATCAAGATAAGCAGCTTCTGCACAGTGAAGGAAACAGTCAACAAAGCTAAAGGGCAGCCTATGGAATGGGAGAAGATATTTACAAATGATCATCTGATAAAGGGTTAGTATCCAAAGTCTGCAAAGAAGTTATCAAATTCAACACTCAAAAAACAAATAACCCAGTTAAGAAATGGGCAGAAGACATGAATAGACATGTTTGCAAAGAAGACATCCAGATGACTAATAGACAAATGAAAAGATGCTCAGCATCACTCTTCATCAGGGAAATACAAATCAGAATCACGATGAGACCACCTCATTCCTGTCAGGATGGCTAAAATTAACAACACAGGAAACGATAGGTGTTGGCAAGGATGTGGAGGAAGGGGAACCTCTTGCACAGTTGGTGGGAAGACTGGTGCAGCCACTTTGGAGAACAGCACGGAGGTTCCTCAAAAATTTAAAAATAGAAGTATCCCATGATCCAGCAATTATACCACTAGGTATTTACCCAAAAGATACAAAAATACAAAATTGAAGAGGTACATGCACCCTGATGTTTATAGCAGCATTATCAACAATAGCCAAACAATGGAGGGAGCCCAATTGCCCATCAACTGATGAATAGGTAAAGAAGAAATGGTGTATATACACAATGGAATATTACTCAGCCATCAAAATGAAATCTTGCCATTTGCAATGATGTGGATGGAACAAGAGTATTATGCTAAGTGAAATAAGTCAGTCAGAGAAAGACAAATACCAAATAATCTCACTCATATGTGGAATTTAAGAAAGAAAACAGATGAACATATGGATTGGAGGGGGAAAAAAAGGAGAGAAGGAAACAAGCCATAAGAGACTCTTTTTTTATAAAAGATTTTATTTACTTATTCGTGAGACACACACACACACACACACACACACACACACATAGAGGCAGAGACACAGGCAGAGGGAGAAGCAGGCCCCATGCAAGGAGCCTGATGTGGGACTTGATCTCGGGACTCCAGGACCATGCTCTGGGTAGAAGGTAGGTGCTAAACCACTGAGCCACCCAGGGATCCCCAAGAGACTCTTAACAATAGAAAGCAAACTGGGTTGATGGAGGAAGGCGGATGGGGGATGGGCTAGATGGGTGATGGGGATTAAGGAGGACACTTATTTTGATGAGCACTGAGTGTTTTATGTAAGTGATGAATCACTGAATTCTACTCCAGGAACCAATATTGCAGTATATGTTAACTACCTAATATCCAAATAATAAATTTATTTTAAAAAGCAAAAAAAAAAAAAAAAGGAGAAATATTTTAATCACCTTTTAAGGGGAAATTCAGTTGAAGGGGTTATGCAAGAAATACAGTTTTATAACAAGAATGGTGGAGGAAAAGAATAAGACAAAAGCTCTTTTCGGGCTGAGACATTACTTCATTATCTTCTCAAGGCCCATTTCCACCCTCATAGTAGTTACAATTGCTTAAGGAGCCCATTTGGATACTTTCTACTGTCATAAGATCTCAATTCAACTTTGTAGTCATTACTACATGCTTAGAATGTTCTCTGCTTAGAATTTATTTCAATTGGTACAGTGATTTCTGTCAAGCAGTGTAAAACTAATCAAATATAAACTCCCTCCATCTTCCTCGGCTAATTTGGTTGTCAAAAATTTCTCATTAAGGGGGAACACACTTCTGTTTTTCTAAAGGAAGTCATTTTACAGGATCTTGGTTCAAGAGATGATTCTAACACAAAATATGCAGGAAACTCACACAATGTGGTGGAGGCAGGTCCATATCGATATTGTACTCCATATACCGACTGAAGTGCATTCACAGCTTTATAAGCTGCAGATTCCTGTGAGGGAGAAGGGAGCACTGATATCACTTTACATCATTGCATTGAAACCTATGGAAGCACTGGCATGTTGTCTTCAATTTGGAGAGCAAGGTTGGGCACATTAAATCATAGTAATAATAGTAGTAATAATATTTCTTGTCACATGCTGTTTACCATGTGTTTGAGAACACATTTCCTTTTATTATTTTTTAAAGATTTTATTTCTTTATTCATGAGAGACACACAGAGAGAGAGAGAGAGAGAGAGAGGCCGAGACACAGGCAGAGGGAGAAGCAGGCTCCATGCATGGGTCTCGATCCCAGGTCTCCAGGATCATGCCCTGGGCCAAAGGCAGGCACTCAACCACTGAGCCACTCAGGCATCCCAGAGAACACATTTCTTCCTTTGATTGATCCTTATACCAAGCCAGTGATGAGTAATATTTCCATTTTACAGACAAGAAAAGAATGGCTCAGCAAGGTTAAATGGGCAGGCTAGGGTTACATAGCAAGGAGTGGTTGAGTTAAATACTCCTAAATTCTGATACTGATTTAGTATCCCGTCCTCTTCACTTTCATTCAGAAAGAATGATTTGCTTATATAAATTACAAAATGCTTGCTGGGCAGAGCCCATGTCAGTCTTCCTCATAGCTACATATGCATTATTTAGCAACGTGCCTGTGTATAACAGATGCTTAGTCAATAGTTCTTGCATGAATGTTGAATAAGCATAGCTCTGCAAGAGTATCAAGATAATCTTATTGATCCTTAAGTACATACTTTAGTGGCTATGTACAAGGTATTTAAAACACATTTGAATCAATTAAAAAACCCTTTAGTTCAGGAAGAGCAGCTTCTCTTATACTATTCATGTATCCCTATGGGAATGGGAATAACAATTGTAGAATGCTCCATGACTTCTAAAGTTACATATGCTTCTGACAGAGCTCAGGTGCTGCTGAGATGTAGATATTTTGAGGTGGAACTCTTCCTATCAATGCCAAAAATCAGGAAAAATGATCAACACAATAAAAATACTAAAAGGTGAATATTCTAACATGAACCAAGATGATACTGACTACACTTCAAAACATTTTCAAATGGTATAATAGCATTAGTTTCCAGAAAGAGTTAGAGAAGTATTGTATAACCAGTGAGAGGAAAAGAAGTATGTTGAAACCAGTATACAGTTCTCCCATTTCAATTTCAACTTGCCTATGAATAATTTATGATATCAGTTGAAGCACTCTGGGCAACATGGTGCCGTGTGTTGGCTCTAGCTTCAGTTTGCTGTCCTCATTCACCTCAGGGATGCATAAAGCAGCATTTGCAGCAAATGCCACTCTTTGTGGATATTAAGGGACCAGGCTCCAGAACCTGGCAGACAATTTATTCTTGATCTCACTGATGATGACATTCTCCTCTCAGGAGCCAACAGAAAAGGGATGTAAACACCATAATAAGATACCTTTATGGAGAATGTTCTGAGATTTTAACCTTTTCTCCAATGGTTTCAGCAGAATTCCATGGCAAGGGCAGATATTTCTACATTTAGAAGATTACTGTGTTCTTCTGGTGGGGGAGAATTTTGTTTCTCATTATTTTGGATGACTAACCCCCCCAAAAAATCTATTAAGAAAAAAAAATACAACCACTTGGCCTATTTATACAAAACATATGCATAGTTTAGTCTTTTGAGCTTATTGCATTCCTGTCACTCAGGGGCAGGTGCCTATTGACAAGAGGGTTGGATATGGTCATTCCACAAAAAAGTGAAAACTTCATAAAATTTTCTAGGAATTATTTTCCAGGGTGGTGTGGCTAGATACCTATTTGAAGGAGTTTAAGCAATTCCTCCTTTCTTTATTGCTTCCTCTTTTCAGTTGTTCAAAAGGATCCAGGCCTCACTTTTTGAACCTCAACTAGGCAAGGAATACATTTTTTATTCAAATATTTCCATATTTGAAGCAACTTAATAATGCCCTAAAAATATTAGCAGAAACACAGACTCCTACACATTGATGGGATGTTTTTGAACAATTTATTAGAATAGAATGGTTTCTGGTTAACATTCAGAGACTACTGAGTTTCTGAGGATTTTAATCTTGGTTTCAGTAACTTAGTTATATGTAACTAGGTAGCAGGATTTCTCAACAGTGTACTATTGACAGTCTGGACTGACTAATTCTTTGCTGTGGGAGGCTGTCCTGTGCATTATAGGATGTTTAGCAGCATCCTTGGCCTCTATCCACTAGTTGACAATAGCATCTGCCAGCCTTGTTGTGACAATCAAAATGTCTTCAACATCGTTCAGTGTCTCTGGGAGCCAAAGTCATCCCTGGCTGTGAATCACGGATATATTCTTTATTCCACATCCTCCAATCCAAGACAAAATGAAAATAGGCTTAACTTCTGGTGGAAAGCTAAAATTCAAAATATGGAGAATATCCTCATGTGATAGTTTTAATATATTGCATACTCCATATAATCTGTTGTGAGAATATCAATAGACACTGTGCCCAATTTAGAAAGGGCTGAACATTTTTTGGAGAAACTTTGTGTGATAGAGGGTAGTTAAGGTGCCAGGTTAACAACAACAACAACAACAGCAAGCCTATTTGATCCACAGTGTAGCTGGAGAATAGCACTCTTAAAAAGAACGACCACCTTTACACAATTTCTCAAGAGAGAGAATTTGCTCAGAATTTTTGCTTGGAATGCCAAAAACAAAGTTCCTCTCTGGGACAGAATAGAAGCCTTCCCTCAGGCTTTCTTCTGACCTCCTCATGTTCTCCATTCCTCCCAGGTCCTGGACATCCACGTCAGGAATTCCTACAACTCCAACCAATTGCTGAAGGATTTAGAAGGTATAGGAAGAAAGGGGATGCTTCTCTTTTATCTAAGCTTTTACTTCAATTGTAACATACATAGAGAAGAAGATACCCATTTTCAGTTTATAGCTCAATGAATGAGCTATACGTTACACGTTACACACACATGTAACCAGCATCCTGGCCAAGATATAGAACATCCACAGCAACTCAAAAGCTCTCCTTTCTATACCTCCTCCTAACCACTGTTCCCTTCCTCTTCCTCATTTCTAATACTAAATATTAGTTTGGCCTGGTTTTGAATTTTATAGACCTTTAGATTCAAGAGGCTCTGAATCAGACTCCTTTTACAAAGAATTTTGCCCTACAGTGGATAGCTTGTTGGTTTTCTGAGATGAGGAAAGAAAGAAACTCTGCTTTTTCACTGCCAAGTAATCTTATGCCTGAAGGGCTGTTCATTCTTAGCACTAACTTGTCAGATACATGCCCAGAGACTTAGTACCATTAAGCAAATAGCACTTATAAATTAAAACTCGCTTTTAATTAATGAGAGTCAGACTATAATTTATGAACAATTATTTACCCAATAAAATTAATTATAGCCCTGCATATGTGACCGAAGCTGTAACACTAATCAAATCCATTTTGACATCTTTCTGTATAACCTGTGGTAAGAATGTAAATTGGTTTGAAATGATTGCATTTGAGAAGCAGCATAGCACAGAGATTAAAAGTGACAATGCTGGAGCTAGATATGGGGCTGAATCCTGGCTATGGCACTTAGTAGCTGTGTATTCTTAGTCTAATTACTTAATTTCCCTAGGTTTCACTTTTCTTATCTGTAAAATGGAGGAAAATAATACTTACCTACTTCATATGATTATGGAAAATAAATGAGTTAATATGTAAAAAAATGCTTATTAGAATAAACACAATATGTGTTTGCTATTACCATTACCACTTAGAACCACTTTAGCTTTAGTAAAGAAGCATAAAGCCTGACACGTATGTACAAGGTCAAATACTTACCACACAACTAAAGTTAGGGATTGTTGCATATTTGTAAGAATAGGGATACAGCAACATCTGAGCATATGCATGAAAGGAGAGGTAAGCCCTAATGTGCTTCCTGTGTTTTCGGAGGAAGGTGGCTACAGCTTTCACTTCTGGCTCAGATTCTGGGAAAGGTCCACAGTATGTATCATCACAAGGGTGCATAGAAGCTCCTTCATCTGAAAGACAGAAAAGAAAATGAGGTGAAGGAGTGGATAGGCAAGAAGCAAGGAACACAAATCAGCATTGTTAAATTGGTTTTCCCTTTACTTTCTATAAACATATGGTGTTATTAAACAATTCATCTAACTTCTCACCTACTGAAACCAACACTGAAAAATCCAAGGTAGTTCAAGCCTCCTTGCACAATAGGAGGGTGGCCTGAATAGGAAATAGGTGCTGACTGTTTAAATGAATCTGCATAAACCACTTGAAAGGGATGGCTTTATCAGTGGGAGACCAAATTCCATATGATCCCCCAGAGCAGGTAAGGCTCCTATACTCGATGATATCTGCACTTTTCCTCCATAACATTTAATATGCTTGTAATTAGTGTCCAGTATTTACCCGCTTAACATTCAACCAATATTTACGCTGTTCTAGGTGCCTGGTATACAATGAAAAACATCACAGAAAAAAACTCCTTGCTCTCATAGAAACTACATTCAATCTGGATCCTTTGTTAAACTCTAATGCTCTGTGAAAGCAGGGATGGTGTCTTTCTTGCTGGGTACCTGGCAACTAGAAAACAGTATGGCAAGTGTTCAACAAATATTTGTCAAATAAGTGAATGTCAGATCAATAGAAAAGGCTAGACATTTGCACAGGTGTCTGGTAAGATACAAATATTGAATATATCAAGAACATGAAGGCAGGGCAGAAATAACTCCAACAAAAGATGCCAAAACAATTTCTATTATATTTTTAGACAAGCAATATCCAAACTGGTTTTGTAAAATGCAAGAGGCTTTTCTAGTTATCTCAGGAGTCAGTAAGAATTCAGTTAAGAAATCCTCAAAACTAAATTTTACTAATTTTTGAATTAAAAATTTTATATCCTTATAGGCCTATGAAGGGGAGGAAGGAAAATAACATTTACTGAAACAATCACAAAGTATTAAAGTTCCAAGACATTTTTATATTTATAAATAATTACATTTTCTACAGTTATTAAGCATCAGTCATTATTAGCCTTCCCAATAGGGCTAGAAAACTGTTTCTTTTCATAGCAAATGGAAAATGTTTGGTGATTATGTGACTTGGTCTAATTCTACTGAATATGAAAAGATAACCAAATCAGATCAAGCTAAATCTTGAGGACATTAAATCTAGCTTGTGTTATAAGTGAGTTAAGATGGGAAATTTACAGCCATTAAGGTTTTTCTCCTTTGAGTCTAATTCTAGACGTGCCTTAGAAGTAAGTGGGATATAGATGGAACTCAGAATATAGTATAAAAACAATAGCTGATACTCTGAAAGGATTAGGACAAATAAAGAGACATTTGAAGAACACTGCTGTAAAGCACCAGAAAGGAGAGATCACAGACTGAACTACTAACTCCAGAGGGAGCAGAACTAATGAGCCAGAGAAAAAAGGATTTACAATAATCCCAATAAATATTCTCTAGGGCATATAGAAGGGCATTGGAAACACTAAACAGGGGTAAGAAGTTATAAAAAAAGTACCAATCAGATATAATATAAATAAAAAACTTAATTCATGGGTTGAAGAATACAGTTGATGAGTGAATTAATGAGATGGGATATGTTTAGAAACATTCCCAGAAGACATCAAGAAGAGACAAAGAGCTAAAAAAAAAAAAAAAAAAAAAAATATTAAAGGGGTAGGAAAAATAGAAGTGTCAACATCTGATTAATATGGACCCTAACAGAGAAAGAAATAAAAGTTAATATTTGAAGAACTGCCAACTGAAATTTTTCCACAATTAGGGATAGATTGAATGGACTTATTGTGTACAAAATAAGAGAGATAAAGGGAAAATATGTCCACACTTTGACAGACTAGGGTGAAATTTAAGAAAAAGAAACAATTTCATAGGAAAGAAGCAGCTCATCTATAAGTACAAGAATTAGATTCACATCTGACTTTTAATAGTGACACTAATATTTCCAAAGTATATTTATACACATATTTACTTATTTATTATTCTTACAGTTTTATGTATATTTTAAAATTAGTTAAACGCTTAAATTGAAGTATAGTTATACATACAATATTATATTAGTTTCAGATGCACAACATAATGAATCGACAATTACAAAATACATTACGAAAAGCTCACCACAATAAGTGTAGTTACCACTGGTTACCATACAAAGTTATTACAATATTACTGACTATATTCCCTATGCTGTATGTTACATCCTGGTGACTTATTTATGTCATAACTAGAAGTTTGTATCTCTTAATTCCCTTCACCTATTTAGCCCGTACCCCACCCCCACTTTCTAGCTATTGTAAGTAATGCTGCAATAAACATGGGGGTGCATATATCTTTTTGAATTAGCATTTCTGTTTTCTTTGGGTAAACATCTAGAAGTGGAATTGCTGGATCATGTGCTATTTCTACTTTTAATTTTTAAATACCTCCGTACTCTTTTCCATAATGGCTATTATCTTGGATAATGTTGCAGGTGCATTTGAAAGGAATTGTATTCTGCTGTTTTTGGATGGAATGTTCTGTATGTATCTGTTAAGTCTACGTGGTTTAATGTGTCACTCAAAGTGACTGTTCCTTATTTATTTTTTGTCAGGATGATCTATTGATTGATATAAATGGGGTGTTAGAATCCCCTACTATTCTGCTATTACTGTCAGTTTCTCCCTTTACGTCTGTTAACATTTGCTTTATATATAATCAGGTTGCTTCTTGTGTTGGGTGCATAGATATTTGTAAGTGTTATATCATCTTGTTGGATTGATTCCTTTATCCTTATGTAATACCCTTGTCTCTTGTTACAGTGTTTGTGTTAGGATCTATTTTACCTGGTTTAAGTATTGCTATCCCAGATTTTTTCTTGCTTCCATTTACATGGTATATCTTTTACCACTCCTTTAACTTTTAGTCTGTGAATCTTTTTGTCTGAACTGAGTCTCTTGTAGGCAGCATATAGATGGATCTTTTTTAAAAAATCCATTTAGTTACCTTATGTCCTTTGACTGTAGCATTTAGACCCTTTATACCATTTGCACTTTGAGTAATTGTTGATAGACAATTACTTATTACCATTTTGTTATTTGTTTTCTGGTTGTTTTTGTAATTCTTCTCTGTTTCTTTCTTTTCTTCTCCTCTTCCCTTCTGATGGGTCACTTTCTTTAGTCCTATGCTGGGATTTTTTCTCTTTTTTGTGTATCTATTATAGGTTTTGGTTTGTGGTTGCCAGGATGTTGGTATATAACATCCCAAGTAAATAGCAATTTGTATTAAGTTGATGGTTTTGAGTTTGAACACATTCAAAAACACTACATTTTTACTCCTTCCCTTCCATGTTTTACATATACGACATATTTTACATCCTTTATTTTTTGAAACACTTAACTATTTTTTTAGATATAATTGATTTCACTACACTACTTCTGTCTTTTAACCTTCATAATAGCTTTATAATTGATTGATTTACTACCTTTACTATGTATTTGCTTTTACTAATAACGTATTTAATAATTTTCTTACATCTAGTTATGGTCTCTGCTTAAAGTCCTTTTGCATTTCTCATAAGGCCAGTTTAATGTTGATGATCTTCTTTAACTTTTGTCTAGGAAACATCTCTCCTTTAGTTCTAAATGATAACCTTGCTTGGTAGAGTTTTCTTGGTTGTAGGTTTCTTTCCTTTGAGCATGACTCTCTTCTGGCCTGCAAAGTTTCTGCTGAAAAATCAGCTGATGGTCTTATGAGGTTTTCCTTGTATATAAGAAGTTGCTTTTGTATTTCGGCCTTAAGATTCTAATTTTAATTTTTGAAATTTTAGTTATTATGTATCTTGGGGTCAACTTGCTTGGGTTCATCTTGTTTGGGGTTCTCTGTGTTTCATTTCCCAGGTTAGGAAAGTTTTCAAATATTGTTTCTTTAAATTAGTTTTCTGCCTCTCTCTCTTGTCCTTCTGAGATTCCTATAGTACAAATGTTACAATGCTTGATGTTGTCCTAGAGGTCCTTTAACCTATCCTCATTTTTAGAAATCCTTACTTTTTGCTGTTCAGCTTGAGTACTTTCCACCACCTTGTCTTCCAGATTGCTGATATGTTCTTTTCTATCCTCTTATCTGCTGTTGATTCCCTGTGGCATATTTTTCATTTCAGTTATTGTATTCTTCAAATCGGATTGGTTATTTTTTATATTTTTTATATTTTTATTGAAGTTCTCACTGAGTATCCACTCAAGTCTGGTAAACATCTTTATGATCATTACTTTGATTGACCTGTGGGACTGGTGGGGCCCAGGGTGCTCTGGGGCAGGGCTTCCTCAATGGAATGGCTACAGCTGGGGTGGGGGCAGGCCTGAGTAGCTTTGGTGGGATGGTTGGAGCTGGAATGGGTGTGAATGTTGGAGCCCAACTTGGTGGGGGGAGGGGCTGGCTGGCAGTGGTGGTGTGGACTAGGGCTTGTTGTGTTGATAGGCTAGCTAGAGCACCAAGCTCTTGCTCCCATCTGTACTATCTAGGTGGAGAGGAAATGAAAACAATGGCACTAGCCAGCACCTCTGACATCAGAAAGGATTTAAGTGGTTCCCTCATTGTTAGCCTGACGCCTTAGGGTTAGAAGATTATGTCTATTGCCCTTTAAACTGTTATTTTGCTGCTCCAATTGGGTGAATCTGCAGGTGGGACCTGTCAATGATGCCCCTTTCTGCTGAAGTTCATAGCATTGGGGCTGGGGTTCCTATCATTATCATGTCTCGGTCTTTCCTTTCTTGGCAGATGCTGTGTAGTCACTTCAGTTTTTCTTCAGGTGAATTACTCTAGATGTAGGTACAAATTCAGTGTCCAACAGAGGAGGTGAGTTTAGGGTCTTCCTATGCTGCCATCTTAGACCTTTCCCTCCTCATTTAAGAAAAACTTTTGCTGTACAGCATGGGTGCTTTTTCAACCCTGTTTTCCAGATTGTTTATTCATTCTTTTGCATCTTCTAATCTGCATTGATTCCCCTCTCATGTAATTTTCATTTTAGTCATTGTAATCTTCAGGTCTGATTGGTTCTTTTATAGATTTTGTTATTCTTTGTTGAAGTTCTCCTACTCTTCTCTCATGTCAAGTGAGGACCTTTATAACTATTACTTTGATCATGTAGTTTAGTTTTTTTCTGAGGTTTTTGTCTTGTGTGTGTGTTTTGAACATACTCCTTTGCATCATTTTGTCTGTGTTTCTTCTATGTATTAGGCAAGTTAGCTATTGTCTCCTGGTCTTGAAAGTAGTGGCCTTATGTAGAGGGAACCCTGTGAGGCCCCATAGTGCTAGATACCCTGGTCACTAGAAGCATGCACTGCAGGGTATCTTCTGTGTGGGCTGCATGTGCTCTCCTTTTGTGACTGGGCTACAACCTCTGCTAGTGCACTGGTGGGCAGACCTTGCCCCTGGTGTAACTAACTGGCTGAGAGACTCAACTATAGCTGCTGTGGGCTTGCTGGTGAGTGGGGTTTGCTCCCTGCATCGCTGGCTGAGAGACCTGGCCACCACTGCTGCAGGCATGCTGGTGGACAGGGCTGGCTCCCTACCACCCCAGGGTAGGAGTCACTTTGAAGGGGTACCAGCCCTGGGTGGGCTGTCTGCTGGGTTTGGGGGGATGATGGTTCCAACCAAGGCTGTCTGCTGGGTATGGTGGAGCAGAAGCTGCTTTAGAGGGGTACCTCCTGGGGTGGTTGGGTTGGGTGGAGGAGGTCTGCTGGAGAATGCTGTGACAGGGTGACTGGTGCCAATAAAATAGATAGAAAGTGTCAGAACTGGCCTCTGCTAGTGTCTGGCCAGCCAGGCAGAAGTTGGAACAATATTCTTGAGTAGACAAGCCAAATGGGATCTAGTCCAAATCCATGACTCCTGAATCCTTATCTTAAGCTTCAAACTAATGTATGTAATAACTTTCTGGACATCTCCATCTACTTGTCTCAGAGGCTCTCAAAGTTCAAGATGTCCCTAGATGAAATAATCTTTCTCTTTTTTATTTACCTATTGATCTTTTGCTATGTTTCTTAACCTATGCTTCCCTCATTCATCTAGTGGCCTATGTCAAAGCTTAGGTGGTATAATCCTAGAAGTTGTCTTCTTTCTTATCCCCCCACCCAATGGGAGAGCAAATTCTATTGATTGTGTCTGCTAAATCTCTCTATGACCACTTCTACCAACAAAGTTCAGGCTCTCGTCATTATTTCCCTAAATTATCAGAACAGTTCCTTGTCTTCTGTCTGGCCTATCTTGAATTCAGCCTTCCCAATGTCTTATTTATTCTAAAAATATAAATCTGATTTGGCTGCTTAAAATCCTTCAATAGTGGCCTTCTGGATAAACTTCTGAAGTCTTACGATCATGTAAAGGCAAAGAGGTAGTGTGATCAGAATATTTGAATTTGATAGTGGTAGATATTATAGTTTATCTTGACTAGACAATTCCATGTACTTTTCATGGCTTTATAATAGCTTGAAGATTACATAGTTCTCTCCTTCTTTAGAATCTAGAGAGTCATGCTCCTTTCCTCAGACTGGACACTTGTGGATAAGTTCCTTCATGATTTGTTTCTGGTTGACTGGCTTAAAATTTTTGTCTTCTGTCAGTGTGCCTCAAACCTTCTACCTTCATTCCTATGGAAAAATTGCTCATTTCCCCAAGGTTCTATACTCCATTGCCTTTACGACTGTATGTGCTGTTCCCTTCTTTTGAAGCCTATCTTTTCTTCACAGTCTGATTTTATTTGTCCTTTGGCGCTTAATGCAGTTACCACTTCCTCTTGGCATCTTCTCCAATGCCCCTAAGCTGGGTGAGGTACCCATAACACCCTTATTTATTTGCATTTGTCATATAACTTCATATCGTGTGTTAAAATTTATGCTTACCCATTTCCTGATTCAACAGGGCCTCACACAATGTTTGAGCAATAACTGGTGCATAAAAATAAACTATTTATTTAATAATCATCATACAGGAGCTAAACTGTATTGTATTAAGAAGGGCCATCCCTTGATTTAATGCTGTTTGCCTGAGAAGCACATTAGACACTAGAATATTCTATAGCATTTTATGGTTTATTTTATGGATTGGTATTCTGCCAATGTTATTTACTACAGATTAAGTATTGATTCAGCAGCAGAATGGAATATCACATTCAAAATTCTTTATGTTAGTTTTTCTGTGTGAATTCTTGCCTTATTCATCTGGTATACTGACACTGTCTTTAAAAAATAAAACCAGAATCCTGAATAGTGAGGCCTCTAAGATGGAAATACATTCATTCAGGTGGAAAGAAAACCACTAAAACAATCTAATTTTATTTATAGCCTTTTGGGGGCACTATCCAGGCTTTACTAAATTGCAAATAGACAACTCACAAATATTATTGAAGAGTAAGTCCTTTTGGGATTTTAAATAGCTGTGTGGATACACAATTTGAAAAGTGCTGTCCAGATCTAGCTTCAATTACACAAATTCTGGTAGAAATATCTGATGTACTAAAAAAGATCAAGATAGCAGAAAGCTAAAGCACCAGGATACAGCATTTCAAGGAAATAAGTAAAAAACACCAAAAAAAAAAAAAAAAGGTTTAATATCCAGGAAGCAATGATAAAATATTTCTAGGAGAAAAGAACAAGAAGCATCAAACTCATGTTTTAGAAGCATGAGAATCCAAGGGTTATTAGTTTTTCCTTAGTTTATAGGAATCAATATATTGTTTCTGAAGCTGAGACCAAATTCTCTTTCCCCATCTTCACATGCAGAACAACTGCAGAATATATAACAGATCTCTGCAGTGCAGAACCAAGAGATTCTAGTCTTGTCCAATAAAATAGCACACATCTCTGTTCTGAACACTTCAGCAATTTAACTTCCGTACCATATATCACCTCTTTAGTTTTTGAGTATTAAGATGCAAAACTCTACAAGGACCTCATAAATCTAGAGAGGAGACAAGATGTGCACATATGAGGAAATTAGAGGACAAGACAATGTAGGATATAATATCATTATAAAGTGTGCAGTGCAGACTGTACCTAGGAACACAAAAGAGGGAGAGAGAGCAGGCAGGATTAGAAACCCTGGGGGAGACTCTAATGGCAGTTGGATGGGACTCAAAAAATACAATTTTACTTGAAAAAGTAAGGACAAAAAAATAAAGGTTTTGTTGTTTCTGTGAACATTAGTCCTTCTGGATGGTAAAATGAGGTGGAGAGGGAGGCAAGATGGTGGAAGAGTAGGGGACCTCATTTCATCTGGTCCCCTGCATTTGGCTAGATAACTATCAAATCACTCTGAACACCTTACCTGAGACATACGAAGAGAATTGCTGGGATTCTACAAAGAAAAAGTGACCACTGTTTGCAAGGTAGGAGTGTGAAGGGAAACTAAGGAAATATATCAGAAGATAAATGAATGGGTGGGGGTAGGGGTGGGGGTGGAAGGGAGCTTCTGAAAGCCAGCTACTGGAAAGTGATATAGCCACTGCCCCCACGCCTCCCCCCCCTTCCCCCGGGCAAAATTGGAACCTCTAGAAATCTGCTCCAGTGAGAGAAGTCTCTTCCTGAAAGGTGCTCAGTGGTGAGGTGGGCCAGAATCCTAGGTGGGACCGTGTGGTCTCAGGATCCCTGGGGTCAAAGGGAGATTGGGGTGCCTGAGCCAGCAGAGTTCTCAGGTATTGGAGCAACAAAACTGTTTACAGTCTGTGAGCCTGGGAGGGGGCTCTCAGCTTGGTTGGCCATAAACTGTGAACCAATGTGCGATTGGTGACAGCTCTCAGTGTGGGGGGCCTTGCAAAGGACAACAGAGTGGGCCCTCTGCCTTCCTCCGGTGAGGGGCAGTATGAGATTGTGCACAGGTAGAATACCACTCTCCTTGGGGGTCCCATAAAGGATGGAAATGGGCGACCCTCTGCCTTCCCCCAGGAGGACTGGTGCGGTACACACTGCAGGAGTCTGTAGAGTATGGTACACACAGAAGTGAACACCACTTGGGGCACCTGGTGGCTCAGTGGTTGAGCAACTGCCTTTGGCTCAGGTCATGATCCCAGGGTCCTGGTATGGAGTTCTGCTTCAGGCTCCCCATAGGGAGCCTGCTTCTCCCTCTGCCTATGTTTTTGCCCACCCCCCCTCGTGTGTGTCTCTCATGAATAAATAAATAAAATCTTAAAAAAAAAAAATAGAAGTGAAGATCCCTTATCCATGAGGATTTACTGAATCAGTTCTGGGGCTGGAGACTGTGGCGTGACCATTTTGATTCTCATCCTCTAAAGAGGTCCTGGAAGCTTCCAGAAAACAAAAGCCACACAGAAAAACCCCCAAAACAGCTTACACTGAGCCTAGCCCTCTGGCAAGGGGAGGTGCAACTCTACCCAGGGACAACTGAGAATCAGAGGAGCTCCTTCCCCAGAAGACCAGCTGGAAAAACAGGGAACAGCAAGCTTACAGAGCACATAGCACTACAAAACTCCAGCTCTAGGGGAAAATAGTATATAGAATTTGAGGTTTTTTTCTCATGATTAATTTATATATCAGTTTAAAATTTCTTTTTTTTTCTTTTCAACTAATTTCTTATTTTATCAACTCTTTGTTTTTAAGTCTCTTTAAATTTCATGTTTTGCATTTATATTTTATAGATATATTCATTTATATATAATAGTATAAAAGTATATGTGTGTATATATATACTTTCTTTACAATGTTGGGATTTAGTATCTTCTAACACACAGACCAAAATACATTCAGGACCAAGTGGATCACCCTGTTTTGTCCACCTGGGAGATTATATTCCCTCTTTTCCCCTCTTTTTTTTTTTCCTTTTCTTTTTTAGGTTTCTGACCTCTTTGGATTTGTCCAGTGTGTATTTCACTTGAATCAGATTTGATATAGTTTTGATTTTGTTCACTCGATCATCCATTCTTCTCTGGGCAAAATGACTAGAAGGAAGAATTCACAACAAAAGAAAGAACCAGAAGTAATACTCTCTGCCATAGATCTGATCAATATGGATATAAGTAAGATATCAGCTGGAATTCAGGATAACTATTATAAAGTTACTAGCTGGGTTTGAGAAAAGCATAAAGGACACTAGAGAATCTCTTAGTACAGAAATGAGCTCTAATCAGGCCAAAGTTAAAAATGCTCTAACTGAGATGCAGGCTAAATTGGATGCTCTAACAGCTAGGGTAAATGAGGCAGAAGAGAGAGTAAGTAACACAGAAGACCAGTTGATGGAAAGGAAGGAAACTGAGGAAAAGATAAAAACAACTAATGGTCCATGAGGGGAAGCTTTGAGAAATCAGCAATGCCATAATGAAACAGAATTAGAATTATTGGGGTTCTCAAGGGAGAAGAAGGAGAGAGAGGGGGACAGAAGGTATATTTGAGCAAATCAGAGCTGAGAACTTTTGTAATCTGGGGAAGGAAATAGGGATTCAAGTCCAAGAGGCAGAGAGGACCCCTCTCAAAATTAATAAAAGTATATCAACACTCTGACGTATAATAGTGAAGCTTGCAAATTTCAGAGATAAAGAAAAAATCTTGAAAGTAGCTCAAGATAAGAATTCCTTAACCTACAGGGGCAGAAACATTAGACTGGCAGCAGACCTATCCACAGAGACCTGGCAGACCAGAAGGGGCTGGCATGACATATTCAGGGTACTAAATGAGGAAAACATGCAGCCAAGAATACTTTTACCAGCAAATCTGTCATTCAGAATGGAAGGAGAGATAAAGAACTTCCAAGACAGATGTAAACTGAAAAAATATGTGACCACTAAACCAGCTCTGCAAGAAATATTAAGGGGGTCCTTTAAGCAAAGAGAGAATCTAAGAGTAACATACACCAGAAAAAACAGAGACAATTCATAGAAACAGGGACTTCACAGGTAATACAATGACACTAAATGCATATCTTTCAATAGTTACTCCAAATGTAAATGGGCTAAATGCTCCAATCAAAAGACACAGGGAATCAGATTAGATAAAAAAGTAAGACCCAACCATATGTTGTCTACAAGAGACTCATTTTAGACCTAAAGGCACTTCCAGATTGAAAGTGAGGGAGCAGAGAACAATTTATTATGCTATTGGACCTCAAAAGAAAGTTGGGAGTAGCAATCCTTATATTGGACAAATTAGATTTTAAACCAAAGACTGTAATAAGAGATGAGGAAGGACACTATATCATACCTAAAGGCTCTATCCAACAAGAAGATCTAACAATTATAAATATTTTGTTCCTAACTTGGGAGCAGCCAATTACATAAACCAACTAATAACCAAGTTAAAGAAACACATTGATAATAATATAATAATAGTAAGGGACTTCAACAACCCATTCACAGCAATGGACAGGTCATCTAAGCAGAGGATTAACAAGGAAAAGAGGGCTTTGAATGACACACCGGACCAGATGGATTTCACAGATATATACAGAGCACTCCACCCTAAAGCAACAGAATACATATTCTTCTTGAGTAAACATGGAACACTCTCCAGAATAGATGACATACTGATGTACTGATCACAAATCAGGTCTCATCTGATCCCAAAAGACTGGGATTATTTCCTGCATATTTTCAGACCACAATGCTTTGGAACTGAATTCAATCACAAGAGGACATTTGGAAGGAACTTAAACACTTGGAGGTTAAAGAGTATCCTACTAAAGAATGTATGGGTCAACCAGAAAATAAAAGAAGAATCAAAAAAATTCATGGAAGCAAAGGAAAATGAAAACACAACTGTTCAAAACCTTTGGGATACACTAAAGGTGGTCCTAAGAGGGAAGTACATAGCAATACAAATCTCAAAAAATTAGAAAAGTCTCAAATACACAAGCTAATCCTTACACGTGACGGAACTGGAGAAAGAATGCAAACAGAGCCTAAACCAAGCAGGAGAAGAGAAATAATAAAGATCAGAGCAGAAATCAATAAAATGGAAATCAGAACAGATCAATGAAACTAGAAGCTGGTTCTTTGAAAGAATTAGTAAGATTGATAAACACTAGCCGATTTATCAAAAAGAAGAGAAAGGACTCAAATTAATAAAATTATGAATGAAAGAGAAGAGATCATGACCAATGTCAAGGAAATACAATGTTAAGAACGTGTTATGAGCAACTATATGCCAACAAATTGAAAGAAATGAATGTATTCCTGGAAACTTTTAATCTACCAAAACTAAAACAGGAAGAAATATAAAACCTAAAGACCCATAACTAGCAAGGAGATTGAAACAGTCATAAAAAATCTCCTGATAAACAAGATTCCAGGGCCAGATGGTTTCCCAGGAGAACTATACCAAACATTTAAAGAAGAACTAATACCTATTCTTCTGTAGCTGTTTCAAAAACCAGAAATGGAAGGAAAACTTCCAAATTCATTCTATGAGGCCAGCATTACTTGATCTCAAAAGTAGACAAAGACCCCACTAAAAGGGGAAATTATAGACCAATATCCTTGATGAACATGGATGCAAAAATTCTAACCAAGATACTAGCCAATAGGATCCAACAGGACATTAAAAGGAGTATTCACCATGACCAAGTGGGATTTATTCCTGGGATGCAGGGATGGTTCAACATTTGCAAATCAATCAACGTGATACATCACATTAATGAAAGAAAGGGCAAGAACCATATAATCCTCTTAATTGATACAGAAAAAAACATTTGACAAAGTACAGCATATTTTCTTGAATAAAATTCTCTACAGTGTAGGGATAGAGGGAACATACATCAACATCATAGAAGCCATTTATGAAAAGCCCAGAGTGAATATCATTCTCAATGGGGAAAAACTGAGAGCTTTCCCCCTAAGATTAGGAGAACAACAAGGATGCCCACTTTCATCACTGTTGTTCAACATAGTGCTAGAAGTCCTAGTCTCAGTGGTTAGACAACATAAAGAAATAAAAGGCATTCAAATTGGCAAAGAAGAAGTCAGACTCTCACTTTTCACAGATGACATGATGCTTTATGTGAAAAACCCAAAAGAGTCCACCCCAAAATTGCTAGAACTCATATAGCAATTCAACAATGTGGCAGGGTACAAAATCAATGCACAGAAATCAGTTGCATTTGTACATATTAACAATGAGACTGAAGAAAGAGGAATTAAGGAATCAATCCCATTTATAATTGTACCAAAAATAATAAGATACCTCAGAATAAACCTAACCGAAGAGGTAACAGATCTGTACTCTGAAAACCGCAGAACACTTACGAAAGAAATTGAGGAAGACACAAAGAGATGGAAAAACATTCCATGTTCATGGATTAGAAGAATAAATATTGTGAAAATATGCTACCCAGAGCAATCTACACATTCAGTGCAATACTTATCAAAATACCATTGACATTTTCCACAGAGCTGGACCAAATAATCCTAAAATTTGTATAGAACCAGAAAAGACCGCAAATAGCCAGAGGAATGTTGAAAAAGAAAACCAAAACTGAGGAGGGGGCATTACAATGCCTGACTTCAAGCTATATTAAAGAGCTGTGATTCTTTGATGGGATGAGCACTGGGTGATATGCTATATGTTGGCAAATTGAACTCCAATTAAAAAAAAAAAAAGCTGTGATCATCAAGACAGCATGGCACTGGCACAAAAACAGACACAAAGATCAATAGAACAGAAGAGAGAACCCAGAAATGGACCCTCAATTCTATGGTCAACTAATCTTCGACAAAACAGGAAAGAAATCCAACAGAAAAAGGACAATCTCCTCTCTAAATGGTGTTGGGAAAATTGGACAGCAACATGCAGAAGAATGAAACTGGACCATTCTCTTACACCATACACAAAGATAAACTCAAAATGGATGAAAGACCTAAATGTGAGACAGGAATCTATTAACATCAAAGAGAAGAACCAGGCAGCAACCTTTTGGGCTCAGCCATAGAAACTTCTTGTCTTCTTGTCTCTAAAGGCAATGGAAACAAATGCAAAACCAAACTATTGGAACTTCATCCAGATAAAAAGATTCTGCACAGCAAATGAAACAGTCAACAAAACTAAAAGGCAACCTATGGAATGGGAAAAGATATTTGCAAATGACATATCAAATAAAGGGCTAGTATCCCAGATATATAAAGAACTTATCAAACTCAACACCCAAAAAACAAATAATCCAGTCAAGAAATGGATAAAAGACATGAACAGACATTTCTCCAAAGAAGACGTACAAATGGCCAACAGACACATGAAAAAATGCTCAACATCACTTGGCATCAGGCAAATACAAATCAAAACCACAACGAGATATGACCTCACACCAGTCAGAATGGCTACAATTAACAAGATAGGAAACAACAAATGTTGGGGAGGATGTGGAGATAGAGGAACCCTCTTACACCGTTTGGTAGAAATGTTAGCTGGTACGGCCACTCTGGAAAACTGTATGGCATTTCCTCAAGAAGTCAGAAATAGAGCTACCTTTATGGCCCAGCAATTGCACTGTTAGATATTTACTCCAAAGATACAAATGTAATGATCTGAAAGGGCGCCTGCACCCAATGTTCATAGCAGCAATGTCTACAATAGCTAAACTGTGGAAGGAGCTAAGATATCCATCGACAGATAAATGGATAAAGACGATGTGGTAACAGAATATTACTCAGCCATCACAAGGATGAATACTAACCATTGACATCGACATGGATAGAACTAGAAGGTATTATGCTTAGTGAAATAAGTTAATTGGAGAAAGACAATTATCATATGGCTTCACTCATATGTGGAATATAAGAAGCAGCACAGAGGATCCTAAGGGAAGTGAGTGCAAACTAAAAGGAAAGAAATGAGAGGAAGACAAACCATGAGAAACTCTTAACTCTGGGAAACAAACTGAGTGTTGCTGGCGGGGTGGATGGGGGATGGGGTGACTGGGTGATGGGTATTAAGGAAGGCACGTGCTATGGTGAGTACTGGGTGTTACATGCAACTGATAACTTATCAAACACTACATTTGAAACTAATGATGTACTATATGTTGGCTAATTGAATTTAAATAAAAAATTTTAAAAATTAAAAGAATTTTAAAAATGAGGTAGAAGATGGTCTTTAGAGAGGGAATGGAGAAGGAGGGGAAGATCACAGGACCGGGCTCCAGTCAGAACTATTCTACCAGTGAGCTCAGGGACAGGCATGCCACTGCTCTGGTGGCATTTGTCCTGGGTGGATTAAGGACTCTAATCAGTGGCTCTTCTCATGCAACGTGTAAGAATGTGTTGCTTTCAGTTGTGGGGGTTGTCTTACTGTAGCTAGTTACAGGTTACAATATTTGTAAACTAAAAAATTGGTTTAGTTGTGATAAATAACTCTTAATTAAATCTATTATACTCTTGTAATGGGGGAGAGGTAAATTAGAGTGGGTGTGCTTAGAATTAACCACCAGAAGTGTGCTGTCACGATCAGTTGGGTGTGTGGTAGTGGGGAAAAAAGGCTGAAAACCGTTGGATTAGGAAGACTGCTAAGACTCTTTATAGCATTGCTAGTTTATGGTTCTAGTCCAGATGAAAACAAATTCTAATGTAATTACATATTTACTCTTCCTGAACATCTTCAGATTCTGTTTTAAGGATATGAGAATAAAATTTAGTAATAATAATTGTGTTACTTGATTTCTGTTTTGTTCTTCAGGCAGCCTCCAAGAATGGATTCCAATTTAAAAGTTGGTTTGCCAGTAAATTGTTTCATTCCCAGAACAAACTTTTTCTTTGATGAAACTTCCCTCCCTTCCTAAGGTCTTCCAATCCCCCTCTAAATCTGCTTTTCCTCTTGTATTACACATCGTGGTGTATGGTATGTAACTGCCCAAACCGGAAATCATTTACTGTATCCAACAGTCTGCAAACAGCTATTTATGCCACTGTCTTGATTTCTCTCCAGTACGTTCAACCCAGCTATTATTGTCTTGTCAAAACTGTCTTGAATTGTTGGAGAGGTTCACTGACTCCAGGCTCTTCTTTCATCTACATCCTCAGAAGTCCTGAATTAGGGGTTCCTAGGTGGCTTAGTGGTTGAGTGTCTGTCTTCGGCTCAGGGTGTGATCCTGGGGTCCTGGAATCAAGTCCGCATCAGGCTCCCCACGGGGAGCCTGCTTCGACCTCTGTATAGGTTTCTCCCTCTCTCTGGCTCTCATGAATAAATAAATCTTAAAAAAAAAAACCCTGAGTTAATTTTATTGGAATACATATCTTACCATGCAATTACTCTGCCGAAACTTCCCAGTGACTCATCACAGCCTTCATGAATAAAGGGGCTGGATTAGAGGCCTTTCCTCTTAACACACTGTGGTAGCCTGTATAATGGCCCCCAAAGATTGCCAGGTCCTAATCCATGGAGTCTGTGACTGTTACCTTATATGGAAAAGGGCTTTTGCAGATGTGATCAAGCTCCTGAAATGGGGACATTATCCTGGATTATCTGGATGTAATCATAAGCATTCTATAAGAGGGAAATTTGATTACAGACAGAAGAGAAAGCTGTGTGGCAGAGGGAGAAGCTGAGTCACAGAGGGAATATGCTTGTGTCACGGGTTTTGAAGGTGGAAGAAGAGGTCACAAGGTAAGGAAAACAGTTGGCTTCTAGAAGCTGCAAGGAAATGGGTTTTCCTCCAGAGCTTCCTGAGGGAGTGTGGTCTTGCTGCATCTTCAGCCTGGTGAAATCCAATTTGGATGTCTGGCCTCCAGAATTGTAAGAAAATAAATTTGTGTTGTTGTTTTAAGCCACCAAGTTTTGGTAATTGGTAGAGTGGCAACTGGATATGTGGGGGGAAGAGCCACTTGTCTGCAACTTTGCCACTCTGGCCCCAGTCAGAATTTCTCTTTCCTCTCTGCTCTGTTAATGGGACACTCATGATTCTATTTATGGGCTTTCACTCAGTCTCAGATCACAGCAGGTTGTTTACATGCTGGTCTCTCTCACTGGATGCTAGCTCCCAAAAACAAGAACCAAAGATTTGTCTCGCATTGTGTTTTGCTCATAGCAGGGGTTCAATAAATGTTCATCCAGTGGATCAATCTGCCCTATAGCAAGGTCCCTCTTAGTCTAGCACATCAAAATTGCATTTGTGCCTTACATTTGAAGGTCAGCTGTATTATATTATAATTTAAGGTTATAATAAAAGTTAAGAGATTGCACAAGAGCCTGAATAACAATGTTGTTCTCTACCTTTCTGTCATATCCTTAAAATATGTGCAAACATGTACAGGAGAGCAAGAATTATACCTGAGAATGAGAACAAATGAAAAGGGAATCCATAGGTTTGCATGATATTACTGCTTTGTCTTTGATTGTTTCCAATGTACTTTTCCAGTCTGGGGAGGTGAGTGAATTAGTGATATTTTCTTGTTTTAGAACTTGCTGGAAGGCTACTCTGGACTCTCTTTCAGAATTACACAGGCTAGAATGGCATGCTACAACCTCATTTTAAATAGGTGCCAGTATAAGAAAACAGATACTGTGTTTTAATGAAATATGTGATACTAAAATAGTTTTGCTTATGTACACTTTTTATCTCTCTACATAAGAAAACGATTTCTGTAAAATGTTTGAACCACTGTAAAACTTGAGTTTTTCTTTCAGTCTGTTTCATATCAACACCTCTAGGAAAATATCAAGAGAGGTGATGGGGAGACCAGAGGGGTAGAGGGCAGCGCATTTGGTGTTTACTAGATTAGGCAATATGTAATTAAGTGTGAACTCTATTTTGACACTTCATACCTGCCCTATTTGGTGGGGTGTGAGTGAGGGCAATGAGGGATGGTGGAGAAGAGTATGATTTCCTTATGAGCTTATGAGCTGTCTCTTTTGATACCACTCCCTCATGTTTTACTAAATTCTAACTAAGCTAAATAAAAAAGCTAAATAATAGGAAAGGAGATGAAGTGCTCTGAACGGTGATAGTGCATTCTGGAACTTGATTTTAGTTAAAAATTTTAGTTTTTTAAGAAAATAATGTTGACTTATTTTTAATGCTTTTAATTTTTTAGAATGGCCAATGGATGGATGTATATGGTTATGCCACATAAATTGCTCCCTCCATCTGTCTGGACATCTATTCCTTTTCCCCAGAAGCAATCATTCCTCCTTGTATTATTCCAGGGTTAGTCCATGCATTTATAAGCAAAAAGCCAGTTGTATTATCTTTTATTTATATAAATAGTATCTTTTATATATATTAATCTTAAACCTTGCTTTGTTTCACTGTGTGTGTGTATGTGTGTGTGTGTGTGTGTGTGTGTGTGTGTGTGTAATCCTGGGGATTTTTCTGTAAATATAATAGCTATCTAATTCTGGTTATTTCTATTTCACTGATAGTTGTAGCCTAATTTACTAGTCATTTGTTAATGGGCATTTGGGATGTTTCTAACCTCTTGTTATTATAAAGAGTGCTACAACACATATCCTTGTATGTGTGTTATATTCCACATATGTGAGTACAGCAATAGGATAAATTCCTATAAAGGGAATTACTTACTCAGTCAAAAAATGTGTATTTTTTAACTTTGGTAGACACTGCCAAATGCCTTTCTCTAGAAGTTGAACTCATCCAACTTTCAACAGGAATGTATAATATTGCCTATTTACCCATATCCTTCACATTTTTATTCTTTATCTCTTTTAAGAATATCAATAGGTCCAAGTTAGACAGCCAGAGAATGTGTTTTTATTTAAAGTGTCACTTAAACATGGATAGAGAAATACATTTGAAGAAGAAAGTTATAACCTGTTTCTTTAATTTGAAGACACATTCCAATGTAGCTTCCAGAGTACCTGCATAAATTAGGTGCTCCATAAATACTTACTGAGTGACTCCTATGGCTCTATTCCATTTTGCTAAATTCTCAGTGATGTAGAAGGGTGGCCTAAGTTGATGTCTCATAGCGGCAACAAGATCAGACATTTAAATAGTATTTATCTCTGGGATTCATTTCAATATGCATCTTTTTTAATAATCATGTCACATGATTAGTCATTTGGCTAACTACTTATAGGCTCTTTGGGAAAAATAAATAAAGAATACAAACTATTAAATGTAAATTTGTTCCTTAAAGTGGAATTCTAAAATTAAGTCTAGAAAATATTTAAAAGAAGAAAAAACACTAATCTTCCAATTCTAGCATTTAGTCTATTTTTCCGAGTTTTTTTCTGAGTTGGTATATGTATATGTCATACACACATCTATCACATGTACATATAAAATCATCATGTATTTTATGAAATTGTAATTACAGTGAAAAAATCATATAGTCTGAATTCTACTCAATATGAGCTTTTTATTATTTTTGAATGAACTTGTTACCTAGTTTTTGGTTTCCTAAAATTCATCAAATGAGTATGAATTTATTTAACCATTGCTCTGTTGTTTGACATCTGTATTGTGCTTTTATTTACAGCTTACACTGTGGTCAGCATCTTGTTCTGTTTCCTTTTAATATGCTTTCAAAATGGGATGCTTTGACCAAAGGTTTAAGGTTCTGCTTTGATTCCTTTTTCACTGTTCATGTATACTGATCTGATCTGTGCCCATAGCTTCAACTACTTCCTATGTGCTAAGGACCCACAAGCCCCTATGTTCAGATGAGGCCTTTTTCATTACTCCAAGCCTATATCCAGTTACCTGTTGTACATCTTCTCCAAGGTTTCTACAAACACTTCAAATCCTCTGCTCAAAACTGGACTCATATTTTCCACGAAATCCTCACCTTTTACCAGATGCCAAAATTTTGGTAGATGACACCTGTCTCCACCAGTCACTCCTACTAGAAATGGAGTCATCTCAGACTCTTCCCTTGTCCTTCTGAACTTTCTTGCCTTTATCCTACTGGTGCATAAATGATATATGTCTATGTCTATGTCTATGTCTATCTATATCTATATCATCTATCTATATATAAGTGAATGCTGCTGTTTGCACATTTCTCTTGTGTGCCTTTTCTCTCTATCCTTGCCTGTCCCTCCTGGATTATGGTCCTGCTGTAATTTACCAACCTTTGGCTAACACTCTTGCTCAAGTGACACTCAAAGATCAGTCATTTTCTTCCTAGCATGAAAAGCTTCCAATTATTCCTCCCTTTAAAGGCTTCCAATTATCCAGTGTTTGTCAAACATCCCATCAAAATACCCCTAACAGGCAAAATCAACACAGGCTATAAGTCTATAACATTTTTGAAATCTTTGTTTTACCTTAAATATTTTTTTAAATATAATTCATTTTAATAATAGAATTGTTAATTATTCAGTCAAGTCATTTATGCATTTGTTTGTTCTAGCATAAAAATAATTCTCCTTTTGAAATCCTCACAGGAAATTGATATGTCTTTTTTTTTAAGATTTTATTTATTTATTCATGAGAGACACAGACAAAGAGGCAGAGACATAGGCAGAGGGAGAAGCAGGCTCCATGCAGGGAGCCCGATGTGGGACTTGATTCCAGGACCTCGGGATCACGCCCTGGGCTGAATGAAGGCAGGCGCCCAACCGCTGAGCCACCAGGCGTCCTGAAACTGATTTGTCCTTAGAGTGCACTATGACTTTTTTTTTTTAAAGATTTTATTTATTTATTCATGAGAGACACACAGAGGGAGGCAGAGACATAGGCAGAGAGAGAAGCAGGCCCCATGCAGGGAGCCCAATGTGGGACTTGATCCCAGGACCCTCAACCACTGAGCCACCCATGTGCCCCAAATGTGCTATGACTTTTTTGTGATTTTCTCTGTGATGCAACCCCATGTACATATAACTTTAGTTCAGTCTGAAAGGCATAGCCTCTGGAATAAAATCTTTAAGGCTCAGCACAGCACTGCATCTCAGTGTGTGCCCACCATGCACTATACCCTGGGAACTTCTTCCCTGTCTCTCACCAGTCCTTCCAGTGATCCTTTGTTCCTGCCATGCAGGACCACCTGCCAGCCTCACAGCCCCGTGTGTTTCATGCTGCATGTTTTCCTCAGGGACAGACGTGTGCCCTCTACGTGGAATGCCCTCTTGACCCTGAATCCTTTGCTCTACTCACCTTCTCCTCTATAGTTTGGTCTACCCAATAACCTATATATTCTTAATATTCAAATCTATTATTTCTGGGGCACCTGGGTGGCTCAGTGGTTGAGCATCTGCCTGGGCTCAGGGCATGATCCTGTGGTCCTGGGATGAGTCCTGCATCAGGCTCCCCTCAGGAAGCCTACTTCTCCCTCTGCCTATGTCTCTGCCTCTTTCTGTATCTCTTATGAACAAATAAGTAAAATCTTAAAAAAAAAAAAAAAGAAAAGAAAAAAGGATTCAAATCTATTATTTCTTCTATGAGGACTTTCGGACTTTATCGAGTAGCACTGGCCAATTCTTCCTCTAGAGCTCCACTGTACTATTTATATGTCTATCTATACCATATATATTTCTGCATAGTATTTTTAAAGTTTTCTTTTTTCTTTCTCTTCCTTCCTCCTTCCCTCTTTCTCTTTTCTCTTCCTTCTCTTCACCTCCTCTGACCTCAGTGATTTAAAACCCTAGAAGGACAGAATGTGTTGGAGCTGTCTCTGCTTCCTAAAGACCTAGCGCAGCGTGGGAAAGAGAATACATGCAGTATATATATATATATTTTTTAAATGAACGCAGGAATGAATGGTGCTGTTGAAGTGTCTGGTCAAGTTGCTTTCTAATGCTTCCAGAGACACGTTGTATCCCAGTTTTACCCTTGCTTCTAGTTTAGGATATCAGATTAAGCACTTGGGGGAATAATTTAACAGATTAAATGTTATCTTCTTTTATTTTAATATTGTTTTGGGGGCATGTTGGGTGGCTTAGTCGGTTAAGAGTCTGCCTCAGCTCAGGTCACAATCACGTGGTCCTGGGATGGAGCTGGGCTCCCTGTTCAGTGGGGAGTCTTTTTCTCGCTCTCTCTCTGCCCTTCCCCCTACTCATTCTCTCTCTCTCTCTCTCAAATAAATAAATAAATAAAGTCTTAAAAATATATTATTTTTGATTACTAGGAGGTTCCTCATTTTATCATGTTGGTTTATTTTCATACATTACAACTTTTTAAAAAAAATTTTTATTTTTTATTATTTTTAAAATTTTTATTTATTTATGATAGTCACACACACACACACAGAGAGAGAGAGAGAGAAAGAGAGAGAGAGAGAGGCAGAGACACAGGCAGAGGGAGAAGCAGGCTCCATGCACCGGGAGCCCGACGTGGGATTTGATCCCGGGTCTCCAGGATCGCACCCTGGGCCAAAGGCAGGCACCAAACCGCTGCGCCACCCAGGGATCCCATAAATTACAACTTTTTTAAAAAATATTAACTTCTAGAGTCTTGGAGTTTTTCTTCACATTTATATAGACCCTTAAATTTTTTTTATTATGTAATATTTGATTCAGAAGCATTTATATAAAAATAATAGTAAAACTTTTCTGCTATATTTACTGAAAACTTTTTTCTTGCATGGTTGCTTATCTTTATTTTGGTTCCTTTGAAAAAACAGTTAGTTCCATGTATTAAGAAAATGAGATCTTTTGGTTTGATCTGTTTTTCCCAAATTAGGAATAAGTATTAAGATTTAGCATCAAGTTTACAATATTTGAATTTCTGCCCCATGAATGCAACTAATTTTTATAAATAAATATTGGGTTTTATAGTGTTAAAAACAGGTGTCAACTTCACATGTCCAGCTGGTGATAATGTGGGAAACTGGTAGGGAGTGTGGTCAGCTAGAGCAAGTATTTCATGAAAGTATTCCATTTCAAAAGATGAAAAACCATTCTGTCTGCCAAGCAAAATATATTCTGAAGGCTGACTGTTGTGCAATCCTTGATCTGAAATTTGGGGGCCTGAAATTTATTAGAAAATTAAACTATAAAATGCTAAATCATTTGGGTTCATTATGAAGTAATCTGTTACTTTAAAATTAAAAGGTAAGCATTAAGAAGTAATAAAACAAGAGGCACCTGGGTGGCTCAGTCAGTTAAGTATCTAACTCGATTTTGGCTCAGGTCATGATCTCAGAGCTGTGACATCAAGCCCCTCGTGGGGCTCCACACTCAGCAAAGAGTTTGCTTGAGATTCTTTTCCTCTGCCCCTGCTCCTGCTTGCACACACAGTCTCTCTCAAATAAATTAAAAAAAATAATTAATAAAACACATATAATGAAACCTAGTTATTATAAATGCCATATATATTTAAAACAACTTGTTGGTAGCTATTTTCTTCTAATAAGTGGAATTTTCTTGATTATAGGTTTATTTTTATTATTTTTTATTTTTAAATGGCCAATATGGTTATGAGTAAGATTTGTGTGGTCAGCTTCTGTGCTTTCATAAACCTTCAGATAAAAATCATTTTAGCTGTAACCAAAAACTGAAGTCTTTAAAAAATGGCAGATGTTAATTTAAAAACGGCATATACTGATTTAGTTTGCTGTATGATTATGGTCTAATAGAAGTTTCATAAGCTTCCTTTTCTCCTAACTTGGAAAAGTATATGTCAGAGTTTTGGAATATTTCTTTAGCCAAGAATTTTATCCACTTACATATGTTTACCAGCTTATATAAAGCAAAAAAGAATGTATTTAACTATAGTGAGCAATATAGTTTTGCTCATATAATCTGATATTTGCCAAAAGAATAAAAGATAAAGTAAAAAAACAACAACAATTATTCCTTATGCAATAAAGATATATTTACATTTAGAATTTATTGTGGTTTATGCAATAGTTGACTAAAGATGTGGATAATAATATTCTGAGGTTAGACATTTTATATTTTGAAAGCAATGCTTTCAAATGGAAAGTATAATTTGAATACAAATATTTGCTCCCAACAATTCATTTGATACAAAGTAGCCAGAATAATTATCTTAAAAAGTTAGATCATGTCACTTATCAACTCAAAATTTTCGGATGGTTCTCATCCCATTCAGACCAAAATCCAAAGTTCTTCCTAATGCTGGACCTGTAACATTTTTCCCTTGGACTACTTCTCCTACTTTATCTCCTACTCCTTTTTCCTACCTCGCTCAGCTGCAGCCATACAGCCCTCCTTACTCTTCCTTAAACTCATCGATGATACTCCCAACTCCTTTACACAATTGTTCCCTCTGTCTGCTCTTTCTCCAGACCTTCTGTGCTCTCAAGTCTCATATCATCAGATTGGACTTCCCTATGCCACCTAAAAACACCTAGCCTACCTCCACCCCTTTCACTCTCTATCACTTTCTTGGTACTGTGTATTTTTCCATAGCATGCATAACAGCCTGAGTTTGTTTTGTTTATTGCAGTCTTCCCAATAACCAGCTCAGTAAATAGTAGTTGGATAAATGAATGAAAGAGTTTAGTCATGCATCTGATAGCTTTTGAAGTAATTGTATAAAATGTATTTGGCATTTTTTTCTGATACTAAAACTCTTTTTTTCTTACAACTTAAAAATATTAGCATCAGTTATTGCTACAGTTTGAATTTTTGTATCCTCCCTAAACTTACATGTTGAAATTCTAATGCCCAATGTAATGGTATTAAAAGGTAGGGCTTTTGGGAGGTAATTAGGTCACAAGAATGGAATCCTCATAAATGGGATTGGTGAGTTTAAAAAAGAGATTCCAGAGAGCTCCCTAATACCTTCCACTATAAGAGAACACAATAAGAGGGTGCTATATATGAATTAGGAAGTCTCACTAAACACCAAATCTAGTGGCACCATGATCCTGGACTTCCCAGCCTTTGGAACTGTGAAAAATGAATATTTGTATTTTATAAGACACCTAATATTTGGTGCTTTGTTATAGTAGTCCAAACAGATGAAGATAGTTATTTTCCAGGCACCTATTAACTTCTTCTAGACCACTACGGTTCTGCAGTTCACTAGGACTGTATATGGTTTGGGAAATGCTAGTTCTGGAAGGTAGTGTAAAGGCAAGGTGACTACCCATGCATCTCCTGTCATCATTTGGCTAGTTTTTTGAAAAATTACAGATATGAAAAATATCATTGTTTTTCTACTTCTGCATGTAAAATAATATTTAAAAGATATTGTTAAAAAATTTTTTTTTGGAGAGTGAGAGAGAGGATGCATGTGAGTAGGTGAGGGCGAAGGGGGACAGAATCTGAAGCAGGTTACATTCTTAGCCCAGGGACTGATGTGGTACTCAATCTCACCACCCTGAGATTCTGACCTGAGCCAAAACTAAGAGTCAGATGCTTAACCAACCATGCTACCCAAGTCCCCGTTAAATTTTTTTTTTTTAAAAAAGGAGGTTGTTTTAATAACAGTTACTTCAGTTTGGATTTAAAATAAGCATATGGATTGAAAAGGAATTAGAAATCTGATAACAAGGAAAATATCTAACAACCTTAGTGACCCATAAGGAGCATAATGCAATACTGCTTATGAGATGTTAAAACAGTAACAAGGACTCAAAAATTCAAAATAGCTAGATATAAATGAAATTTATGAAAAAAGTAACAGGACTTGCCAAATGCAAATGATACAGCTGGAGGAAAATTATCAGAGAGATGTAGTTTGTTTTTGGTGAACTCCGAAATTAAATAATGCCAAAAAGCAACCAGCATAGTAGAAAAAGAATTAGAAGATAAAAGCTTTAAAGAACATTCTCGTATACCCAAAGCAAGACGAGAGGCCTCCTAAAGATTAGGCAGCATGGGGGGTTATCTGCTGAAATAGGTACAATAAAATTACTGGACTTAAAATCAATACAAATGAAAAATCAATAGTTCAGTGTCCCAGGAGCTTAGGGAGTGATTCTGCCTCCATCATGCCTTGCTTTAAAAATGTCAGTTTTAGGGGCGCTGGGGTGGCTCAGTTGGTTGGGTGCCTGCCTTTGGCTCAGGTCATGACCCAGGGTCCTGGGATGGAGCCCTGTGTCAGGCTCCCTGCTCAGTGGGGAGTCTGTGTCTCCCTGTCCCCCTGCTCTTCCTACCTCCTCCCATGCTCTCTCTTTCTTTCCCTCTCTCTCTCTCAGATAAATAAAATCTTCCAAAAAATTTTTTCAGTTTTATATGCTACTTACTTCAGTGATTTTCAAGAAAATAAGTTATTTGTAAGAGGTTTTTAAATGTTGTTTGTGACATCATTTTTAAACTTCAACAAAGATACTTATTCATTATATTGGAATAGATGTTATAAATAAACTGAGATATTGTCTCTCACATGCAAATTCTTATATATTTACCCACAAGAATGACCAGAAATACAACAAAAATATATCATTTTGTGTACACACACACTATCAGGACTAAACATTATTTGATCTGTAGTTATGAAAAGCTCATTTTAAATAGCATTTGGGGGTGTCTTGCATAAGGAGTAAGAAGGGTAAAATGGAGAGATAGAGTTTTGCATATAATCAGTATCTGGATTAGAGAAAAAAGGGATTTAAGGGTAACATTACAAATGATAAAATAGCTTTTTTTAGTGGTGAATTAGCTGGAAAGTGTATGTTTAAATAGCAAAAGAAGAAAATAACTTTTCTCTAAGTCTTAGAAGGATGTTCAGTTTAGCCTTGTGATCCTCTATTCTAGAAAGAAGGAAGTTTGCAAAAAAACTTTTTAAGGTTGATGAGCTAAAGGAGCTCTGAAAGGAATTGACAGTATATTCTTTAGCTAAGTAATACTATGGAAATAAAAATGATAGCCTGATAATATGTTTATCAGGTACATTACTTTAAAAGACCAAAATGGTATGAATGGCAAATAACTATGACAAGATGGGGTAATATCAATAAACGAAAACAAGGAACAAGAAACATTGACCCGAATGTCAGAAAAAGCTTATGAAATAATAGAATTCTTGGCCAAGATAATAGATGTGGACTAGAAAATGAAATGTTTATGCGAGACTGTGCTGGCCAGGGTTTCATGATCCACAGGATCCTCTGTGGCTAGTTTAAGCAGAGGAGATTTGTAAAATAAGTCATTAAATGATTTCTAGAACCATTAGGAAAGAAACTCTAGCTTGAGCCATCATGGATGACTTCAAGAGGTATGATACAGGTTACAAGGAGGGCTCCTCCATTTTCTAACATGAGGAAACAGCATATTCAGGGAAGAGTCAAGATGGGGAAGCTGCCTTGGATAAACCACAGACCCCCACAATGATACAAGACAGCAGGGACAGTAGAAGCCACAGAAAAAGGACCTCTATTTTACTTTCCACATTCTAAGTCTCACGTGAATTACCAAAAGGGTAGAACCTAAAATACTCTGGTCCCTAGTTGTACCTGAGTCTAGGAAATGCAGACTTTATCTTTTTGGCCTCAACAGTGAAGGAAGTCTCCAGAAACAGTTTGGAGTGGATGAGAGTGACTGTGACATGAACTAGAGAATTCATTGTAAGAGAAACTTAGAAAGCATCCATGGTAATACCAGAGAGCTGGATCAAGATGGCAGAGTAGGAAAAAGCTCTTTCCTCCATAGAAACAAGAAAACTACAGCTACATAAAGAACCCCTCTCTGAGAATGACCTGAGGCCTAGCAGAACATATTTTACACAACTAAGAATATAAAGAAAAAACAACATTGAGGTCAGTATGAGGGGTGGAGATGCTTATTAGTAGGGAACCACACCCCTGACTTATCCCTCCTGCCAATGGGAAGGATAATACAACTGTAGAGGCCCTCCCTGAGGAACGGGGCAGGGGTCTGAGCCCCATATTAGGCTCCTCAGCCTGGAGGACCTGCCTAGGAAGATCAGCTCCTATAATGTCTAACTTTGAAAACCAGTGAGCTCTGTTTCTAGGAGAGCCAAAAGACAGTAGAAAATTGGGATTTTTTAAAAAAAGATTTTATTTATTTATTGAGAGAGAAAATGAAAGAGAGATCAAGAGCAGGGGAGAGGAACAGAGGGAAAAGCAGACCCCTTGCTGAGCAGGGAGCCCAATAAGGGGCTCAATCCCAGGATCCTGGATCATGACCTGAGCCAAAGGCAGATGTTTAACTGACTGAGTCACCCAGGTGCCTTGGAAATTGAGATTCTGCTCTAAAAGTTCATGTGCATGGTCTCACTCCAAGGCCCAGCACAGAGACAGCAATTTGAAAAGCTCACGTATTACATGTAAAGAAGATTCATTGCCTGTGTCTTGGAGGGACAGAAATCTTTTGGGACTTTCTTCAGGGATGAAAGTGCTGGTGGGTGCAATTCCCCCCCCCCCTCCATTTTTACTCCTCTCTATCTAGCTGTCCTGGTGCTGGTAGGTACTATTTCTATGATTCTCCACCTATTGTACTGGCATTATTCACCCCACCCCAGTTTTCCATTGCAGACTCACCCTGTCCAACCTGTCTGGTCAGTGTTCCCCTAAGAGGCTCCCTGCTGTGCTACACCCTGCAGGTAGCCTTCACCAATACTGGCACCCCTTCCACGCAGCCCCCACCATGGAGGCCAGCCCCCGCCCCCTGACTAGAGCACCTACAACAATTCTGATCATATCTCACAGCTACATAGCCAAAGGCCACCCCACCCACCAATGTACCTGCAACTGTGGCAGCCTCACCTTATAGCCAGCTGCACTAGGGGGCCAAATGTACATACCAGTGCACCTGTAGTCATTGTGACCAGGCCACATGTATAACCATGCTGGGGGACAGCCCCACACACCAGAAAGTTCACACCAACTGCAGCCCAGCCACAACAGGAGGGTACATGCAGCCTACACAGGGGACCCCCTTGAAGTACTTGGCTTAAGTGCCTGGAAAGTTTGAGCAACTGGGCCCCAAAGGACACTTTCTACCTATAGCAACTCCTTCGTGACCAGGAGATATAACTGAGTTACCTAAAATATAAACAAAAACAGGGTTTGGCAAAATGAGGAGATAGAGGAAGGTGTTTCAAAGGAAAGAACAAGATAAAACTGCAGAAAAGAACTAACAAAAATGAGAAAAACAACCTACCAAAGAGTTCAAAGTAATTTTTATAAAGATGCCCACCAAACTCAAGAGAGGAATGGATGAATACAGTGAAAATTTCAACCGAGAGATAGAAGAAATAAAAAAAAAAACCAGGGATCCCTGGGTGGCGCAGCGGTTTGGCGCCTGCCTTTGGCCCGGGGCATGATCCTGGAGACCTGGGATCAAATCCCACATCGGCTCCTGGTGCATGGAGCCTGGTTCTCCCTCTGCCTGTATCTCTGCGCCTCTCTCTCTCTCTCTCTCTGTGACTATCATAAATAAATAAAAATTAAAAAAATAAAAATTAAAAAAAAAACAAATCAGAACTGAAGAAAACAGTAACTTAAATGAAAAATATGCAAGGAGAATCAACAGCAGATTAGATGGTATAGAATGGATCAGCAGTTTGGAAGACAGGATAGTGAAGTCACCCAAAAGAACAGCAAAAAGAAAAAAGAATTTAAAAATGATAGTTTAAGGGGCTGATGGGATAATAGCAAGTATAATAACATTTGTATTATAAGAGTCCCAGAGGAAAAAGAGGGATAGAAAATCGAATTGAGAAAGTAACACCTGAAAACTTCACTAACGTGGCAAAGAAAATAGACATACACATCTAGGAAGTGCAGAGAGTCCTAAATGAAATGAATCCAAAGAGACCCACAAGACATATTATAATGAAAATGTCAAATATTAAAGATAAAGAATCTTAAAAATAGCAAGAGAAAAACAATTAGTTATGTACAAGGAAAACCACACAAGACTATAAGCTGATTTTTTAGCAGAAGCTTCACAGACTAGAACGGAGTGACACAATATATTCAAAGTGCTGAAAGGAAAAAAAGAACCTCTTACAACTAAGAATACTTCACCTTATAGGGTTATTACTCAAAATTGAAGGAGAGATAGTTTCCTAGATAAGCAAAAACTAAAGGAGTTGATCACCAGTAAAACCAGTCTTATAAGCAATATTCAGGGAAAATAAGAAGATATAACTAGAAATAAGAAAATTATGAAAGGAAAAATTTTACTAGGTAAAGCCAACATAGTAGAGGTAATAGAGATCAATCACTTATATAGCTAGTATGGGGTGCCTGGGTGGTTCAGTCAGTTAAGCATCTGACTCTTGATTTCAGCTCAGGTCATGATCTCAGGGTTGTGAGATCAAGCCCTGCATTAAGCTCTGTGCTGGGCATGGAACCTGCTTAAAATTATCTCTGTCCCTCTCCCTTTACCCCTTCTCCACCCCCAGCTCTCATTTTTTTCCTCTCTCCAAAATAAATAAAATAAATAAAATAAAATAAAATAAAATAAAATAAAATAAAATAAAGCTAGTATGAAAGCTAAAAGACAAAAGTGGTAAAATCAGTTATATATACAATAACAAGTTAAGAGATATCCAAAAAGATGTAAAATATGATGTCATATATCTAAAATGTGGAAAGGGGAGTAAAAATTTAGTGCTTTTAGAATGTGAATTTAGGTGACTATCTTCTTAAAAAGACTTCTATAGACTGAGGATGTTATATATGAATCTCATGGTAACCACAAATTGGAAACCTTTAACAGATACAGGAAAAATAAACAGAAAGGAATCCAAGCATAACAGTAAAGAAAGTCATCACATGACAAAGAAAGTGAGAGAAAAAAGAGATGAACAAAGAAGAAGTACAAAAACAACTAGAAACCAAGCAACAAAATGGCAGTAAGCACATATCTATCAATAATTACTTTAAATTTAAATGAGCTAAATACTCCAATCAAATTTATGTGCTGCCTACAAGAAATTTACTTTAGACTTAAAGAAACATAGAGACTGAAATTAAAAGGATGGAAAAAGATATTCCATGAAAAAGGAAGTGAAAATCTAGAATAGCAATATTTATATCAGACAAAATATACTTTAAAACAAAGGTTATAACAAGAACCAAAGGAGGGTATTACATAATAATAAAAGGATTCATTCAAAAAGAGGAGATAGCACTTGTAAATATCTATGTACCCAACATAGGGGAACCAAAATATATAAAGCAAGTAATAACAGAAATAGAGGGAGAAAATGACAATAGTACATAATAGCAGTGAACTTTAATGCCCTACTTACATCAGTGGATAGATCATCCAGACAGAAAATCAATAAGGAAAATTGGTTTTACATGACACATTAGGACAGATGGATATATGGATACACACAGAACACCCATCCCAAAACAGCAAAATACACATTATTCTCAAATGCAAATGGAACACTCTCTAGTATAGTTCACATTAGGCCACAAAGCAGGTCTCAATGAATTTAAGAAGACTAAAATCATGTTAAGCATCTTTTCTGATTACAACATATGAAAGTAGAAATCATTGCAAGACGAATATTGGGGGAAAAAAGGACAAAAATATGGAGACTAAACAACATGCTACTAAACAACCAGTGGGTCAATGGAGGAATCACAGAGAAAATAAAAAACACTGGAGGATAAATGAAAATAAAAACACTATGCTCCAAAATCTATGGGACACAACAAAAGCAATTCTAAGGGGGAAATTTATGATGATACAGGTCTACTACAAGAAATAAGAACAATCTCAAACAAACAATCTAAATTTATACCTATAAGAACTAAATAAAGAAGAAGAAACAAAGCTCAAAGTTAGTAGAGTGGAAATAAGTGAAACAGACTGGAAAAACAATAGAAAAAATCAATGAAACTAAGAGCTAGCTTTTTTGAAAGATGAACAAAATTGATCAACCTTTAGCCCGACTCCTTAAAACAAAGAAAGAGGGCTCAAATTAATAAAAGTGGAAATGAAGGAGGAGTCGCAAAAGATTATAAGAAGCTACTAGAATAATTATACACCAACAAATCATATAATCTAGAAGAAATGGATAAAAACATACAATTCCTAAAAACACACAATGTTCCAAGACTGGAGCAGAAGGAAATAGAAAATCTGACAAACTGATCACTAATAATGAAACTGAATCAGTAATCAAAACCCTCCCAACAAACAAAAGTCCAAGACTAGATAGCATCTACCAGGTGAATTCTACCAAATTTTAAAGAGAAGTTAATACCAATTCTCAAACTATCCCCAAAAAATTGAAGAGGAAGGGATGCTTCCAAACTCATTCTATATGACTGGTATTACCCTGATACCCGAATCAGACAAATACATGACAAAAAAGACAAATACATGACAAATATTCCTGATGAACACAGATGCAAAAATACTCATCAAAATATTAGCAAGCCAGATTCAACAATACATTAAAAGGATCATATACCATGTTCAAATGTGATTCATTTCAGGGATGCAAGGATGGTTCAATATCTGCGAATCAATTAACATGATACACTACATTAACAAAATGAATAAAAATATTGGTTATCTTAATAGATACAGAAAACTGATCTGAAAAGATTAAACACTGATTTATGATAAAAAAAAAAGTCTCAACAAAGTGAGTACAGGGGCAACATACCTCAACATATAAAATTCATACATGACAAACCGAGAGCTAACATCAGATTTAATGGTAAAAAGCTGAAAGCTTTACCTCTAAGGTCAGGAACAAGACAAGGATGCCCACTATCACCACTTTTATTTAACACAGTAGTGGAAATTCTAGCCATAGCAATATGACAAGAAAAAGGAATGAAAATCATCCAAATTGGAAAAGAACTAAAACAGTCACTATATTTGCAGATTCCATACACTATATTTAGGAGACCCTAAGATCTCCTCCAAAAAATGATTAGAATAATGAATTCAGTAAAGTTTCAGGGTTAAAAATTTACATAAATATGGCATTTCTATGCATTGATAATGAACAATTAGAAAGAGAAATTAAGAAATGATCCCACCTACAATTGTATTGAAAAGAATAAAATACCTAGGAATAAATTTAATCAAGGAAGTAAAAGTAAAAGCAAAAAGTAAAAAGTAAAAGACCTGTACTCTGAAGATTACATTGAAACAAATAAGTGAAAGCATAATCCATGTTCGTGGATTGGAAGAATTAACATTGGTAAAATGTCCATTCCTTTCAAGGTAATGTACAGATTCAATGCAATCTCTATCAAACTTCAAAGGACATTTTTTGCAGAACTAGAATAAATAATTTAAAAATTTGTATGGAACCATAAAAATACTGTGGATAGCCAAAAGAATCTTGAGAATGAAGAACAAAAATAGAAGTAGTATGCTCCTTGATTTCAAACTATACTACAAAGTGACAGTAATCAAAACAGTATGGTACTGGCACAAAAATAGATACATAGATCAATAGAGCAGAATGGAGAGTTTAAGAAAAAAAACCCCATGCTTATACAATAAATCTTTGACAAAGGAGGCTAAAATGTACAATGGGGGAAGATACTTTCTCCAATAAATGCTGTTGGGAAAACTGTACAACAACATGCAAAAGAAGGAAATTGGACCACTCTCCTATAATATATATAAACATAAAATCAAAATGGATTAAAGAATAAAGCATTGGTAGGATAATGGTGAGCATAGCTGCGCTGCCTTCCAAGATAAATTAAAGACTTAGATGTAAGATTGGAAACCATAAGTTTCCTAAAAGAAAACATAGGCAGTGAGGTCTTTGACATTGGCCTTAGCAGTATTTTTTAGATTTCTTCTATAGGCAAGGGTAACAAAAGCAAAAATTAGCAAATGGGACTATAGCAAGCTAAAATTCACAGTGAAGGAAACCATAAACAAAATGAAAGGCAGCCTACTGAGTGGAAGGAGAAGATACTTGTAGATGCATCTGATAAGAGGTTAATATCCAAAATATACAAAGAGCTCATACAAGTCAATACCAAAAAAAATCTGATTGAAAAATGGGCAGAGGACCTCAATAGACATTTCTCCAAAGAAAACATACAGATGGCCAGTAAGCACTCAACATCACTCATCATCAGGGAAATGCAAATCAAAACCACAATGAGATATCACCACATACCACTCAGAATGGCTATTGTCAAAAAGACAGGAAATAGCAAGTGTTGGCCAGAATGTGGAGAAGAAAATGGAACCCTTGTGCCCTGCTAGTGAAAATGCAAATTGGTACAGACAATGTGGAAAACAGTATGGGAGTCCTCAAAAAATTGATTAATAATCATACTGTGTAGCAATTCTGATTTTTGGAATTTACCTGACAAAAATGAAAACACTAATTAGAAAATATAATGCACCCCTATGTTCACTGTAGCATTATTTACAAAAGGTAAGATACAGAAGTAATCTAAGTTATGCATTGATAGATGAATGTATAAAGAAGGTGTGGTGTGTATACACACACACACATACACACACAATGGACTATTACTCAGCCATAAACAAGAATGATATCTTGCCACTTGTGAGAATATGGAGCTAGAGTATTATGCTGAATGAAATAAGTTAGAGAAAGACAAATACTGCATGATTTCACTTCCATTTAGAATCTAGAAAACAAAACAAATGCACAAACAAAACAAAGTAGAGACAGACTCATAATACAGAGAATAATCTGGTGGTTGGCAGAGGGGGAGGGAGTGAGGGTTGTGGGGAAAATGGCTGAGATAGGTGAAGGGGATTAAAAGGTACTAACTTCCAGTTATAAAATTAATATGTCATGGGGTTGTAATGTACAGCATAGGTAATATAGTCAACTTTGTATGGTGACAGATAGTAGCTAGACTTATGGTGATGGTGCAAATTTGTAATGTATATAAATATTGTAATGTATATAAATATTGAATCACTATGTTGTACACATGAAACTAATATAATATTATATACATCAACTACACTCCAAAAAGGAAAGTTTACCAAAGTGATGACTTTTGAGAGGAAAAATAAAAACAAAGAAACCCAACAAAACCAAAAAATTCAATAAGAACCAGTTCTTCCCAAATTATCATCAGCTCTCCCCAAATATCAAAAGAACTACTATAGGAAGATTTAAAAGATGACATTTGGGAAAAGATGTAGGAATATCTTAAAGCTACATATTTATTTTGAAGGTCTCATTTTGAAACTGTGATAGTACTGCTCTTGTAGTATTATTTCTTGTGGGAGTCAGCAAATAAGAAAGTTGCCTGGCAGTGGTCAGTTCTATATGATTAGGTCTAGGTAGGATTGTTGTAGACCATCAGAGTAATGATAGAAAGTCTTAAAACCATCATCAAAATTGAGGCCTAAACTAATTCCAATTGTGTTAATGTCTAAAAGATCACTAGGTTTTCTGGCAATATGACAGAACTGTGCCAGACACTGTGATAAAATCTCTTGTTATAGACCCGTCTGAATGTTCAATAAATCAATTTAAATACACATCAGAGTTCTCAAAAATGTTCCCAGGGGAACAAACAGGAAGAAAGAGTTGGAATGAGAATAGCTGAAGCAAAAGCTGTAGCCATTCTTGGGGTGTTTGCTGGCTCAGAGTCTTGTTTCAATGGCTGCATGTGGTGGGACCCTCAAAGAGTGATACTTTCAATGAAAGCCGCAAAAAAATCTGTGTCCGTGGGAAGATATCAAGTTCTGGCTAGGAGGAAAGTGTCTCCCTAGAGAGGTCATAATCATACTTCAGTATATCATACACACGTGGTATTCACATATAAATTCAAATTACATGAAGTGGCCCAATATAAAAAATAGCATTTGGAAGGGCACCTGGGTGGCTCAGTTGGTTAAGCATCTGACTCTTGATTTTGGCTCAGGTCAGGGTCCTGGGATTGAGCTCATGGTGGGCTCAGCGGGGAGTCTGTTTGTCTCTCTGCCCCTCCCCCACCTCGTGCTTTCTCTCTCTCTCAAATAAATAAAATTTTAAAAAGTAAAAAGTATAATAAAATATTAAAGGGGCACCTGGGTGGCCCGGTTGGTTAAGCATCCGACTCTTGGTTTTGGCTCAGGTCATGATCTCAGGATCATGAGATAGAGTCCTACGCTGAGTGTGCAGCCGGAGTAAGATTCTTTCTCTCTCCCTCTGCCTGTCCCCACCCCCGCTACTACACACACATTCTTTCTCTGTCTCTCAAAACAAACAAAAACCAAACAAAAATATCACCTGGAAACCTTCCTCTCTTCTCTTACCATACATTGCCAATCTCCCTGTTGTCTGTGTTTGATAATTTTGAGTAAAACAGTCCCATTCTTCTTATTATTTTGATATCTAAATGATTCCTTTGCAACTACATGTTTTTAACTTTTTAACAAAGTGGAGTGACCATTCATTGCAAGCCAATCTCTAAAAGGTCAGATATAATGGCTTGAAACAGGGTTGCTGGAGTCAGCCAGGCCTGGCTTCTCTCATTGTGGCTCAATTTGTGTCTAATCTGAAGCAAGCTTTCGAATTTCTTGGAATTTTAGTTCTTTATGGGTTAAATAAGGATAATAATAACATGTACAAATGAAAGAATAATCTTGAGTACTTAGCACATGCGGCACACAGTGAATCCTTAGTAAATGCTAGGCATAATAAATATAAATGATAACAATTATATAATAAATACATAAACACCAGTGAGCAAACTCCATATGATCTAAATTTCTAAATCTCTAGGATTGTATTCCCTTTACTTTCTTTATAAAAAGCACAACTAAGCGTAATAATTTAACTCATTGATTGTCTAATTTTTAAATTACCAACCTCCATGGAAGATTTCAGGTGACTAATACAGCTCTCTAGAGTTAACTTGGTTGTAAAGATAATAATATAAGTCAATAGATTTTCCCTTTATATTTCTCCAGATTCCCAAATAATTCCTTGGGAGTTAGATAAGGACTCCTTAAATGATTCAGGAGTTTCTGATACAATTTACAACACCTTGCATTTTAGCAGGTGTTCAATATATTTGTTTTGATTTAAAATTGGATTAATATATAATATATTAAAATCACTCCAACGGAGGTGGCACAGATCTTAAGGGTTCAGTTTGACCACCCTGTTGATGTTTAATCTCATCTATGTATCAATCTTAGCCAGATGTCATCCAACTCTCTTATAAGGCAATGCATTCCTGTTATGAGTTCGAGACTTCTGAAAATCTCTCTCTCAGCTTTCTTGGAGGCCAGACTCAGCACTTTCTCACATTTCCAAATAGCAGATCCAATTCCACAAAGCCTTAATAAGTGAAATAGATTGTGCTGAATATTACCAATGGTGGTTGTGGAATACTGAAGAGAATTGGCATACTCCACCGGGAAATTTAATTAAAATTCTCATTAGACATCTTTGACTTCCAAGAAATCCCTCTCTAGATATTCCAGCAATGTTACTTCTCCCTGTTCTTCTCCTTACCCTAAATTTAATATCTGAAATTATATATATATATAATTATATATGTATATATGTATATATATAATTTAACTATATAATATATAGTTTATATATATATATATAACCTGAGCTGAAACAATTCAGCTCAGGTTCAACACCAAAGCCCTTCAGCTAGAAGAACGCATTCTCTTGAAAAGCAGGCCAGTGACCATCCATTATTCTTTCACAGACATTGGCTGAAAACAACTAGTATGTAGTTATTTCCCTTTCATTTCATGTGATATATTGAAACATTTGCCCAGTCAAAACAGATCCCCCTTTTTTGATAGGGTGAGGGGATATTGGTGGGAGAAGGGTATCTGTAGAGAAGGGTATATGTGATTATGCTGGTAAAAAGTGGTTTTCTCCACATCATACCTAATTTATAATATTAGGTAATTGAGTGTTCTAAAAAAGAAGAGTTATAATTCATTAAGTGCCTAACTTGCTCTTATTTTTTTAAAGATTTTTTTTATTTATTCATGATAGACATAGAGAAAGAGAGAGGCAGAGACACAGGCAGAGGGAGAAGCAGGCTCCATGCTGGGAACCCGACATGGGACTCGATCCCAGGACCCCAGGATCATGCCCTGGGCCAAAGGTAGGTGCTGAACCGCTGAGCCAGGGATCCCCACTAACTTGCTCTTAAATGGTGATTAAAGTGTTTCTATAACATTTTATTGAGCTATAATTCACCTACTATAAAATTCACTTTTTTTTTTGATGTGTACAATTGGACAAATGTTAGTATATACACAATCATCACCACAAGAGAAACCCCTCTCTCAGTAGCACTTTTTTTTTTTTTTTTAGTAGCAATCACTTTTCATTCCCCTTTCCCCCTAGCCCTTGGCAACCATTGATCTGTCTCTATGGATTTGCCTATTCTGGACATTTCATATAAATGGAATCTACAATTATTTTGAAACTCACTTATTTCACTTAGCATGTTTTCATCTATGTTGCAGCATGTATCGTACTTGTTGTTAATTTTTATAGCTAAATAGTATTCCATTATATAGATATACCATATTGATATATTCCTTGGTTGACAGATGTTTTAACTGTTTCTACTTTTTGGCTATCAAAAATAATGCTGCTATAAATACTCATTTGAATGGAAAAATGTTTTCATTTCTTTTTTTTTTTTCATTTCTCTTAGATATATATATATAGGAGTAGAATTGCTAGGTCATTTGGTAACTCTATGTTTAACTTTCTGAGTGACCATTAAATAGTTTTCCAAAGTGGTCACATCATTTTACATGCTCACCAGCAAGTGTAAGAGCTCCAACTTTTCCACACCCTCACCAACACTTGTTATTGTCTTTTTTACTATAGCCATCTTAGTGGGTGTTAGATGGTATCTTGAAGTGCATTTCTCTGGTGGCTAGTGATGTCAAGCATCTTTTCATGTACTTATTCCCATTTGTATATCTTCTTTAAAGAAGTGTCTGTTCAAATCATTTGTGCATTTTAAATTGAGCTGTTTTTATTGCTAAATTGTAAGCTATTTTAATATTCTAGATAAAAGCCTATTATTAGATGTATCATTTGGAAATACATTCTCCCATTCTGTAGGTTGTCCTAATAATAATTTATGTTTAGGCAGCAACTTGAGTTATTCAGGGATTAAAACTTAAGTATGGATATCATCCAAACTCTTTCCTTCTCTCCTGGGTTTGTTCCAATTTAGAAGAAGCAGTGCTCATGGCATTCTCCATAAAGTAGAGAAAGGAAAAAAGGTCCCAACAGTGCCTAGCAGTGCTGTGTTCAATTTACTTTGGCAGATGAATGAATAAAATTTGTATGTATTTGTACAAAATAAAATTTGTAATAAAACCATATTCTTGGTTCCCACCACTACTCTGACTTATTGAATCCTTATTCTGGATCCACTGTTACAGTAATGATACTCAGTTCATGGCCTGAAGGCTCCCAGAGGGAGCTATGAAGTACTGAAAAGATGTACCTGTTTCCATTTCTATGCTCTAAGCTGTCTACTCCACATTAAACACACTGAAGTGTAACATCGTTATATGGGAGTCCACAGATTTTCATGGTAAAAGCAGTTTCATGTTCTACCCTCTAGTTTGAGACTCACTGGACTTATGAGAAAGAAATAGCTGTTTTTTGTCAGTTCAATGTTGACTCTATAGTGTTTTCAATGGTCCCAGGCATTCCCAGGCATTTCTATGTCATTTATATTAAGGTTGTTTATTTGGAGTTTCACTTAGAGACTTCACTTGCTTTGGGCCCTTGACCTAAGAGTGGTTCCCTCAGTGAGGTTCACTGTCTCCTGGACCAAGCAAATAGCTGTAGGGACGTGTTGCTGTGAGGAAGGAAAGCTACATCTGCCTACCTGTCAGATCAGCTACATTCCCTTGGGACACCTTAGGGTGAGAGATGATTCCGCCAGACTGCCTGCATTTCCACATCACTTAGAACAATTTATCAAGGTCACTTGACATAATCCCCTTGTACATTTTAAGTATGGACTCATGGGAAGAATCAGAATGATTCAAAAATGGGAAGAATTAGAGGAATTCCAATTAGGACTGCAGATGAAAGTAAGAAATCAATGAAGGCCTATGTATGAAGGAAACAAGCTGGGTAAAGGAAAAAGAACAGTGGAAAGAGAGACACTTCTTTGTAACTGGATATAACCAAGAGTCTAACTTTACACAGCAGAGCTGGCTGACCTGCTAGTGTTACTGAGCTTAGTTACCCATTCAGTAGACTCACTTGGATGACTGTGGGCATCATCTGTACGACATACATATGAGTGCAGATACCCACCAACTAACAAAATAAGACACACAGTTATGAGCATGCAAAATGGTCATATCAGAAAGATGGGACAAAGAATTTTAAAGAAAATTAGTGGTCTTAGGGAGTTAATGTGAACAAGCTTTTTGTCTCAGTCCAGGTCAAAGAAAAAAAAAATTTTAAAAGATTTATTTATTTCAGAGAGAGACAGAGAGACAGTTGGGGGGAGGGGCCGAGGGATGGGGAGAGTGAGAGAGACTCTCAAGCAGACTCCCTATTGAGCATGGAGCCCCATGCTGGGCTGGATCTCATGACCCCTGACATTATGATCTGAGCTGAAATTGAGTCACTCAACCGACTGAGCCACCCAGGTGCCCTGAAAAAAAAAAAAAAATTAAATCTAAACAGTCATCATTAATATCACTTTGTAGTATATAGGGGATGCTTTTTCTTCTCTTATAAGTGACAACACTTTTAGGTTTACCTTATGGTTTTCATCATAAGGAAATCTTCTTTACTTGAAAGGTATTACTGAAGGATGGAATGTAACAGAGCTATATTTGCCACATGAGTGGCTAATTTAATATATGATACCTTAGATAGGTAGATTCTAGATGAGGATTTGGTAGTTTTGATTGTCATAGACAGATGAAGGCAGGATCAGAGTTACTCTCACTTTCTCAATGAAAGGATGAAAACATTTAATCAGATTTATACCACAAACCAGAGTTTCTGTTTTAGTTTCTGAATGTCAAATATTCCTGTTTTCTGCTGTTACATCTGTGTTTAAATTTTCAATGTTCAGGATTGGGTTGACAGATTTAAATCTTTGATATTTGCATATTTAAAAATCCCTTTCATTTTTTTAAAGATTTTATTTATTTATTCATGAGAGACACATACAGAGAGAGAGGCAGAGACACAGGCAGAAGGAGATGCAGGGAGCCCGACGTGGGTCTTGATCTCAGGACTCCAGGATCAGGCCCTGGGCCAAAGGTGGCACTAAACCGCTGAGCCACCCGGGCTGCCCTCCCTTTCATTTTCTTTTGCAAATTATGGCTACAATGTACATGTCTGTGTTTTTCTCTATTAGGTTTTCATATACAGAAAAACATTCGTCTTACATTGGAGTCCTAATGGGCTCATCATGTTTGAGAGGGAAAGCTGTGGAAACCTCCAGATCTAAATTCCAAGTTAGTTTTCAACTCACCACACCATTTCACTTTCCAGTTACGATTGGCATCAACTCCACGGCAGTGAAACATTGAGTTCCTTGACCTTGTTTTCCTCCAAAATCTATCCTACATATAATTAAGAAAAGAGGTGCAGAAAAAATACTCAGGTTATCCACATGCATTTCAGTAGCACAATTGGTGAATGAATCACAGCACTGTGGGGAGAGTTCCTCCAGGAACAAAGACAGGGAGTAAAAAGAGGATTGGATGAGCAGGAGAGACCCAGGGTCATGCTCCAATTTCTGCCACACACTTGCTATCTCTTAGCTTCTCTTGGCCTAATTTCTTCTCAGGAAAATTGAGAAAGTTGGACTAGACTAGTGACTTTTCACAATGTCTTTGGCAGGAGAAATCTTTATTTAAATGGAATCTTACGCAAAGCCAGACATATAAACAGAAGTTTGCTACTATGATGGGACAAGGAGTAGAGGTCTCTTCTGTAGTTCTGGTATCACTAGGCTGTCTGCCCACCAAGCTTCCTTCCTGATCTATGGCTGTTTTCTATTTATTCAGTCTCTCTTTTCAATTGGATAGGCAAAGAGACTTACATTGGTCCAGCTAAAATGGTATCCATCAACATTAAACACAGGCATGACATAGAAATACAGATGATTCAACATTTTTCTCATGGTTGGGTCACTCCTATATGTTAGAAGAGCCTAAAAGACAAAAGTGACATTTTTCTTACAAACTGATCCCAAATACAGGTTTAGAAAAAATATATGAAAATTTTTTCCATCCATGGAAATACCAAATATATTTGGTTAAAAAGTAACAAGCTATTACAAACTATATTCTTTAATATCATATACTTTTTTTAAATAATTTTTTTACATATATATATATATATATATATATATTTTATGATAGTCACAGAGAGAGAGAGAGAGGCAGAGACATAGGCAGAGGGAGAAGCAGGCTCCATGCACGGGGAGCCCGTCGTGGGATTCGATCCGGGAACATCCAGGATCGCAACCTGGGCCAAAGGCAGGCGCTAAACCACTGCGCCACCCAGGGATCCCTAAATAAATTTTTATTTAAAAAATTTTTTTATTTAAATTCCAGTTCATCCCATACAGTATAATATTAGTGATTCAACACTTTCATATAATACCTGGTGCTCATCACAGCAAGTGTATTCCTTAATCCCCATCACTTATTTAACCCATCCCCCCACCCATATCATATATGCTTCACTGAGATTTTTATCCCAAACTTTTTGTTATGGATATATTTTAGCAGAGGCAGCAAAACAGATTAATTAGATAGTCTCTGATGGTATTTCAGAACTGGCTTAATTTTAGGCTGCTTAAGAAAGCGAGTATTTAGATATGTTTTGGTTTAATCAGTTTTTTTTTTAAAGATTACTTTCAATTGTAGACAAAATAATTACCCAAATATTTTGGTATCCTTACATGATATATCATAACATAAGCTCGTTTCATATGTCACTTAATTGTTTATATCTAACAGGTACCAGACTCAAGTCTTGGGACTTGTTGTATTATCACTGTTCTCTCCTGATTTTTCTATAAAAAGTTTAATAAACATTATAACTTCTCTATCATTTTTATCATGGCTAGCTTCAAAGTCTTGCTCTTATAATTGGGTTTCACTTATATTGTGTCTGACACCAAGCCTGAAGATTTCTGTACTGCATGTTTGTTCTCAGACAAAAAAGCACTGAATGTGCTAAGAATACAGACATTTTGAAATACTACTCTTAAAAAAAAAAAAAAAGAAAGAAAGAAAAGAAATACTACTCTTACGGAATGGACTTATAAAACAATTCTTTTCATTTTGTCTATGCATAAGGTATCTTAAGAGAAATAGGAAATTGAAGATGGCTGCCTCTGGGAAGAGGACTCATGGGACAATGTATGGGAAAGAGAATTATCTGTAATATTATAAATTTAAATAAAAATTAAATAAATTTATTTACTTAAAAATTTAAATAAATTTTTACCATGTTAAAAAAGCAATTCAAAATAAAAGAATTCTTAAATTACAAATATACCACTTTGGACAATTTAATACTTAAAAATTCAATGTTCTTTAGCACAGAATTAGGATTTCTGAATCCTTCATAAACAGCATTGGCATTTACATCATGAGAATGCTGTTCAGAGAGAACAATCCAATAATATATTAGAAACTATCATTATATTAGAAATAATGATGAAAATATAGGGATATGCTCAAGAACATGAGTTAAGTACAACTTTACTGAATCTAATTTAAATATCTAGGAGATTAACACAAGTTAATAAAAGTTAATACAATTCTTATTCTCCTCTAAAGCTCAATAAAAATTTTTTGGCCACATAGCTTCAGTAGAATTTTCATTCTGCTTGAATTTATATTAACTGTCTAATGCTTCAAACTAGAAGAAAATTCCCAGTATATGATTATATATATCCTAGAATTTTGATTTCCTCTAATTGATGGAGGTTCCCCAAGGCCTAGAGGAAGTTTCCTGTTGGGGATGGTGGAGACAGAGCTATAGGGTCAGCTACATTTTTTCTTATCTTTTTTCAAACATTTTATTTATTTATTCATGAGAGACACAGAGACATAGGCAGAGGGAGAAGCAGGCTCCCTGCAGGGAGCCTGACGTGGGACTGGATCCCAGGATCCCGGGATCATGACCTGAGCCAAAGGCAGATGCTTAACCAACTGAGCCACCAGGTGCCCCAACACTTCTGTTGATTTATTAATTTTAACTGCACAATTAAATGGTTTTCCTTTTTAGGTAAATCCACAATACATTGATTCCTTATTTTGTTAATGGAGAGTTAGGTTGCTCTCATTGTTACAATGTTGCAATGAACATTCTTGCACATTTCTCCTAGAAGTGTGAGAATTTCTTTATGATACATGTAGAAAGGGATTTGCTGGGCCATGGATTTATATGCCCTCCACTTTACTAAATGCTATTTCTCTCTAAATAATACTCTCATCTGCAGTGAATGAGAATTCCCATTGCTCTACAACCTTACCAACCTTTGATATTGTTGAGCTTTTAGTTAAAAAAAATCTAATGGGTATGAATTTGTGCTTTTGTTGTTTTACTTCACATTTCCCTCATTACAAATAAAACAGCTTTATATAATAGGTGATTCTATAAATTGCTCACTCATTTTTCACATTTAAAAAATTAAACCCTACCCATTCTAACATTTGGGATCTTAACCCTTTGGTTATATGTATCATGAACATATCCCTTTCTTGTATTTTATTGATTCCTATTTTCCTTATATCCTTGTCATACATAAACTTTTATCACCATTGTATGTATAATGTTTTGTTTAAATATTTTATTCATTTATTCATGAGAGACACACACACACAGAGAGAGAGAGAGAGAGAGAGAGAGAGAGAGGCAGAGAGAGAAGCAGGCTCCGTGCAGGGAGCCCGACACGGGACTCGACCCCGGGACTCCAGGACCACACCCTGGACTGAAGGCAGATCCAGGGATCTGATCTGCTAACTGCTGAGCCATCCAGGGATCCCCTATATGTTTTATTTAAGAACTCATCTCTGCCTTAAGATGGTAAAAATGGTATCTTGTATTCTTTTCAGAAAGTTGTTTTAAAGTTTGTTTTCAAATATAAACTTAAACCTCCTAGAAATGATTTTTTACATGATGTAGGGTGAGGATTTATTTATTTTTCAGTGACAAATTGTGCCACTGTACTCATTTGGATGGTTTATCTTTTCTCCAGTGAGTTCACATGCCACCTCTGTCCAATATTTTCATTTGTGCGTGGAATTGCTCTAATGCACTCTATTTTCTATCCATTCACTAAAACCACACTATCGTTTATATAGAACCTGCTCAGTCAGGTAGGATGTGTCTCTTCATGTTGTTCTACTTCAAAATTGCCTTGGATATTTTTGGCCGTTTTCACTTCACATTGATTTTGAAATTAGGGTTGAGCACATCGAAGATGTCCTCTCTATGCTAGGTTGTTTTTGCATTTATTGGATGCTGAATTTTAGCATGTAATCCTTTTCATATCATATAGTTTTTATAATCATTTTTAACTAGTCATTTTCTATTGTTAGATCATCCTTGAATTCCTGGGATAAGCTCCTTTGGTTAGGATATGTATTCTTGTTATATTAGCTGGATTCAGGTTGCTAATATTTACATCTATATTCCTGAGATAGACCTGTAATTTCCTTTCTTATTTTGTCCTCATCTGGTTTCAGTGTCAGGGTTGTATTACTCTTATTATTTGGGGACAAACCATCTAGGACTAGAGCAGAAATGAAATATGAAATGAAGATACAACAGGAAGGATTGTATCTTTGCTTTGTTTCATTGGTTTCTGCTCTAGCAACAAAGACCTAATTAGCTAAAAAGAGCTAATTCTCTTTTTCCTTTTCTGATTTAAGAGCATAGCTCCTTAATTTGGAGATCTTATTCTTTTGTAACATATTTATTTAAAACTATAAATTCATCTTCAGTATACCTTAGCTACATTCCATGTTTTGGTACATAATAGTCTTATTTCCAATTAGTTGTAAATATTGAAAATTTTCCTTCATTTCTTTAAATATTATATTTTTAATTTTTGAAACGTGAATTTTCTTTAAGTCACATTTTTATAGATACTTTCTAACAACTGCATTACAGTCAGAAAATATGGTCTATATGATATAGACTCTTCAAGATTTCTTGAACCTTGCTCTTGTGGTCTGGTTTATAGTCAATTTTTATAAATGTTTCAGTTGGGCTTGAAAATAATATGCATTCTCTAATTATGACATATGGATTCTACATGTACTTATCAGATCATGTTTATTACATTGTTTATATCATCTATATTCTTGCTAAAAATTTGCCTGTTTTCTTAATCACTGAGAGTTGTGATAAAAAACATGATTTTAGATTTGTCATTTTTTTCTTATAATTTTGTCAAATTTTATTTATTTTGAGGTCATTAACATGGACTCATTTTAAAGCTCTTTATACCCAAATTCTGTATTAAATAAGAAACTGTTTTCTAGTACTCTATTCTGGAGTGGATTTCATTTCCAAGACTTGCCAGAACATGTTCTTTCTCTGACAAATAAACAGGGTGTCATTGTATTGCATATGCTATATTTGTGATTTTTATAATTCTCTAAGAATTGCAGCCATTCTCCATCTGGTCAGACAAAGCGAGAATGATCACAATGTAATGACTGTTCAATCCTGAATAGGACAATTGAGAGATCTTCTTGCTTGAATGCTTTAAGAAATATGACACAGATCATTTCTATTTTATAGTTTAGGTGGAGTTTCTTTTTTTTTTTTAAATATTTTTTTATTTATTATTCATGATAGACAGAGAGAGAGAAAGAGAGACAGAGAGGCAGAGACACAGGAGGAGGAAGAAGCAGGCTCCATGCCGGGAGCCCGACGCGGGACTCGATCCCGGGACTCCAGAATCGCGCCCTGGGCCAAAGGCAGGCGCCAAATGGCTGAGCCATCCAGGGATCACTCTTAGGTGGAGTTTCTAGAAAAAAGACTCTGTGACTTTCTATCTGCTATTATTCTAACATATGATAACCATAAAGTAGGGGGAGTGCTTTCCTTTAAATGTGTGGGACTCTTTTTAGCAATCAATTTACACCACTCATGCACACAGAAAAGGAGATGCCTACTAATCAGGTCCATCTGGGCTTTACAAGTTTAATTTCTAGATGACTATTGTTGCTTATGAGGAACACTAGTAATTGTAATCTGAAAGCCAGTCACAAAACAATGCACCACATGCCTCAGTGTGGCAGCCTTTAGGTACTACAGTCGCCTCCTCAATTTATTTTTATTTTATTTTATAAAATATTTTATTTATTTATTCATAAGAGACTCAGAGAGAGAGGCAGAGACATAGGCAGAGGGAGAAGCAGGATCCCCACAGGGAGCCTGATGCAGAACTGGATTCCAGGACCCTGGGATCACACCCTGAGCCTAAGGAAGATGCTCAATCACTGAGCCACCCAGGTGTCCCTCACGCCATCTATTTATTTAAAGATACTTTGCCAAAATAGATTTTTATTTGAAAATGAATATCAGAGAAGTTTTGAATATTATCTTATTAGGAAAATATGTTCAGTGTCAGGTTAGGGATTTCTGAGGAGAGACAAAGAGTGAGTCTATTTGATATTAACCACCTGCTAAGACTATTTTGGTTTCCCCACAAATATTTGTCATATACCCAAATTCACCATGTAAACTTTTGTTAAATTTGAAGACAGGTTTTACAATCACTAAAGTCTTTGTGTCGCATGACCAAGTTAGGCTAAAGAATTTCTCTCCTTTTCACAGTTTTTGGATTTTATTGAATATTGTTTCTTAGACCTCCATGACAACCTGAAATGTTAGAACTTTTATTTTTTTGAGAATTGATGTTACTGGCTTTAAAAAAAGACAGCTTTTAAATTTTTTGTTTTTATTTTTGTTCTAGAGTCAATATAAAGGACCTAAGAATAACAACCACATTCAACAAAGGACACACTGGGAGAAGAAGGCACGTACAGCTGAGGCCAAAGGAAGGGCACAGTTACTAGACAAACTGAAGAATATCCTCATCTGGACTGGAGTGAAACTATTTAGGATGGAAAAGAATTGTAGTACCAAAGTAGATGCATCTCAACACAAAGGAAGTATTTAAAATTTAATACTTGGAAAATTAATTAGAGCAGGATTGTTTCCAGGGAAATTTTAAAAAGGGAGCTTGATTTATAAGATATTTGATGTCACACTGTGAGAAGCTTATTAAATACAAAATGGTGGCTAAATAATAGTTTGAAAGCAATACAACAAAAATGCTCTGTGAATGAAGGATGGAGAACTGGAAAATCACATGCTAATCCTTTAAATTCTAGTTACTTTCATATTTAATAACTTAGAACTTCCCAGAGATTAACCTTACAGGGCAGGTGATGATTGAAAAATCTATATTTTCTATTAAAATATAAATATTTGAGATGCTTTGTGTCACCAGGAAGACTATAATTTATATCAGGTGCATGCCCACTTTACTTTTTCTTAATATCACATCTAACTTCTAGAACCTTTATACTGAGATTGTCAAATAACAATGGTTGGTTGTATTTACTCAGGAACAATACAGCAAAGGCCAGGACCAACTTTGTGGAATTATTAAAATCTACCATATAATAATCTTCTAGCTATTAAAAGTACAGATGTCCTCAGTTTGTAGGCCTTGAATATACACAAATTTTAGTTATCACAGTTTAGTTAAATAACATCAGTCCTCCAAGTGCAGTTCAAATTGCAGTTACCACTGTTAGATCTTTCATCTACAAATCATTATGTAAATAACAGATGGGCATCAACATCTGTGACTGACTTTTAAAGTCTGTCAGTGGGTGACTGGCCACTGTGCGTCTGGTTTTCAGTTCTCACACAGACAGCAAAGTGTGTAGCTGTGTTGTCCCCTTGTTTCCCACCTATGTGGCATTTTACAAAAATGGATGTTGGTAAGAGGGAATGGGCCAACAAAGATTAAAGTGCAGCAAAAGAGTAAAAAGTGATAATGTAGAGGTGAAATTTGAATCAAATGTAAATAGAGTCATAGATTAAATAGCTGACAGGAATGTTTACACTGCCACCACTCAACTCTGAATATGCAGCCAGAGAACTTCATGAACTTGTGGATGTAAATAAGAAAAGTGGTTGTGATGAAAGGGGGAAGATGTTCCATAAGAAAAGATGCCGTCAACATTTCACATTAAAGGAACTCTCGTAGATATTTTATAATGTTGAAAATGCAAAGGAAAAAATATTGGAAGGTGATCCAAACTAAGAAAGGAGGAGTACCTTGGTGGCTCAACAGGTTAAGCATCTGCTTTCAGCTCAGGTCATGAACCCAAGGTCCTGGGATCAAGCCCATCAGGCTCCCTGCTCCCTCTCACTCTGCTGCTTCTCTGCTTGTGCTCTCTCTCTCTCTCACTCTCTTTTTCATATAAATAAATAAGATCTTTAAAAAAAACAAATTAAGAAAGGAGTATGGCAATTTGACACAGCATAAAAAAGATGCTAACTTCATATAAGTTAAAGGAGAAGGCAAACACTATCCAAATGACCCATGACAGTTTTGTTGACAAAGAAATAGGACAATGTTTTTAATGTTTTAAATCGTGGTATAATAAATATTAGCTTTACTATTTTAAAAATAACTTTCCTACATATTAATAACAAAGTAAGAGACTTTTAAATTTTTGGCAAAAATGGATAAAGATCATAGAACAATCATAATTTTCCCCATTTATTTTTAAGATGGATTTTTATGGCTTCAGCTTGGTTACTTTTACAGTCCTGCACTACTTGGAAGAAAAGCAAGGTCTGCCTGTCGAAACAATGCCCAGAACATTCTCAAATATTGGATAGTGGAGTAAAATGGATGCAATGGATTTAAATTTAATTAAAGTGAACAAACATTAATATATCCCCTGCTATGTATAAGACATTATAAATTGAATAAATGGGTGAGAGAGCTGGGTTGGAGGATGCAGAAGATTAAAGAAAAGATTGGGGAAGATGAGAGGATAGGAGAATATGGTGAGTTAAAGATACTAAAAGGCTGGTAGAAAACAAAATATTATAATTACTTGCGGTGGTTCTGAACAAAGTCAGATGACTTAAAAATGTAGATAGGGATCCCTGGGTGGCGCAGCGGTTTGGCGCCTGCCTTTGGCCCAGGGTGTGATCCTGGAGACCCGGGATCGAATCCCACGTCGGTCTCCCGGTGCATGGAGCCTGCTTCTCCCTCTGCCTGTGTCTCTGCCTCTCTCTCTCTCTCTCTGTGTGACTATCATAAATAAATAAAAATTAAAAAAAAATGCAGATAATTTCTATAAGGTGAACTTTCTTTATTATGCAATTAAGAACAAAGACTTGCTTACTCAGCTGAATGCATTAAATATTTGATCTAGGTGTATAGAAATGCAACATATTTCTGAACATTGATTTTATATCCTGCAACTTTGCTGAATTCATGTTTGAGTTCTAGCAATTTTTGGTGGAGTCTAATTTAGGGTTTCCACATACAGTATCATATCATCTGTAATGAGTGAAAGTTTGACTTCTTCCTTGTCAATTTGGAAGCCTTTCCTTTCTTTTTGTTGCCTGATTGCTGAGGCAAAGACTTCCAGTACTATGTTAAGTGGTAATAGTGAGAATGGACATCCCTGTCTTGTTCCTGACCTTAGGGGAAAGGCTCTCAGGTTTTCCTCATTGAGGGTGATATTAGCTGTGGGTCTTCCATATATACTTTTATGAGGTTGAAAAGTATATTCCATCTATCCCTACTTTTTGAGCGTTTTTATCAGGAAAGGATACCGTATTTTGTCAAATGCTTTTTCTGCATCTATTGATAGGATCATATGGTTCTTATTCTTTCTTTTATGAATATATCACATTGATGATTTGTGAGTAGTGAACCACCCCCTGCAGCCCAGGAATAAATCCTACCTGATTGTGGTGAATAATTCTTTTAATGTACTGTTGAATTTGTTTGCCAGTATTTTGTTGAGATTTTTTGCATCCATGTTTATCAGGGATATTGGCCTGTAATTCTCCTTTTTACTGGGTCTTTGGTTTTGGAATCAAGGTAATGCTGGCTTCATAGCATGAATTTGGAAGTTTTCCTTCCATTTCTATTTTCGGGAACAGTTTGAGAAGAATGGGTATTAACTCTTTAAATGTCTGGTAGAATTCTGCTGGGAAACCAGCTGGCCCAGGACTTTTGTTAGCTGGGAGATTTTTGATTACTGATTTTTTAAAAAAGATTTTATTCATTTATTCACAAGAGCCAGAGAGAGAGAGAGAGAGAGAAGAGAGAAGAGAGAGAGAGGGAGAGAGAAGCAGGCTGTGTTGTGCAGGGAGCCCGAAGCGGGACTCGATCCCGGGTCTCCAGGATCATGACCTGGGCTGAAGGCAGGTGCTAAACTGCTGAGCCACCAGGGGATCCCCATAATTTTTCATAGTATTCTAATTGTATTTCTGTAGTGTTGGTTTTGATCACTCCTCTATCATTCATGAATTTATCTATTTGGGTCCTTCTCTTTTCTTCTTGATAAGTCTGGCTAGGGGTTTATCAATTTATTAATTCTTTCCAAGAACTAGCTCTTAGTTTCATTAATCTCTTTTACTGCTTTTTCTCATTTCTATATAATTTATTTCTACTCTAATCTTTATTATTTCCTTCTTCTGCTCTCTTTAGGCTTTATTTGCCAGTCCTTTTCTAGCTACTTTAGGCGTAAGGCTAGGTTGTATATTTGAAACGTTTCTTGCTTCTTGTGGTGGGCCTGTACCACTACACACCTCCTTCTTAGGATTGCTTTTCTGCACTCCAAAGGTTTTGGGCTGTCATACTTTTTTTTCATTTGCTTCATGTATTTTTAAAATGATTCTTTAATTTCCTGGCTAACCCACTCATTGTTTAGTAGGATGTGCTTTAACCAATAATGAAGTGGTGGAAAAAGAAATTAAAAAATTGATCCTATTTGCAATTGCAGCAAAAAACAAGAATAAATATAACCAAAGAAGTAAAAGATCCATAGTCTAAAAACTATAGCACGTACTCAAGAAAGAAATTGAAGAGGACACAAAGAAATGGGAAAATATTCTATGCTCATGGATTAGAAGAACAAATATTGTTAAAATGTCTATACTACCCCCAAACAATCTACACATTTAATGCAATCCTTATCCAAATACCACCAGGATTTTTCACAGAGCTAGAACAAATAATCATAAAATTTGTATGGAACCACAAATGACCCCAAATGGCCAAAGCAATTCTGAAAAAGAAAAGCAAAACTGGAGGCATCATGATTCTGGATTTTAAGATCTATTACAAAGCTGTAGACATCATGACAGTGGTACTGGCACAAAAATAGACACATAGATCAATGGAACAGAATAGAAAACCCAGAAATGGACCTACAACTATATGGTCAACTAATCTTTGGCAAAGCAGGAAAGAATATCCAATGGAAAAAGTCTCTTCAACAAATGGTTTTGTGAAAACTGGATAGTGACATGCAGAATAATGAAACTGGATGACTTTCTTACACTATACACAAAAATAAATTCAAAAAAGATGAAAGACCTAAATGTAAGACAGGAAAGCATCAACATACTTGAAAACAGGCAGAAAAATCTTTGACCTTGGCCATACCAACTTTTGCTAGACATGTCATCACAGGCAAGGAAAATAAAAGCAAAAAGGAACTATTGGGGCTTCATCAAGATAGCAGCTTCAGCACAGTGAAGGAAATAGTCAATGAAGAGGATGGGAGAAGATATTTACAAATGACATATCTGATAAAGGCTTAGTATCCAAAATCTACAGAGAAGTTATCCAACTCAACACTCAAAAAACAAATAACCCAGTCAAGAAATGGGCAGAAGACATGAATAGACAGACACATCACTCATCATCAGGGAAATAAAAATCAAAACCATGATGAGGGGGATCCCTGGGTGGCTCAGCAGTTTAGCACCTGCCTTTCAGCACAGGGCGTGATCCTGGAGTCCCGGGATTGAGTCCCACATCAGGCTCCCTGCATGGAGCCTGCTTCTCCCTCTGCCTGTGTCTCTGCCTCTCTCTGTCTTTCATGAATAAATAAATAAATAAAATCTTAAAACAAAACCATGACGAGATACTATCTCACACCTGTCAGAATGGCTAAAATTAACACAATAGGTGTTGGTGAGGCTGTGGAGAAAGGGGAACCTCTTGCACTGCTGGTGGGAACGCAAACTGGAACCAGCCACAGTATGGAGTTCCTCAAAAAGTTAAAAAAAAAAAAAAAAGTGCCCTATGATCCAGCAATTACAGTACTAGGTATTTACCTAAAAGATACAAAAATACAGACTCAAAGGGATACATGCACCACGATGTTTATAGCAGCATTATCAACAATAGCCAAACTATGTAGAGAACCCAAATGTGTCCATCAACTGATGAATGGATAAAGAAATGTATGTGTGTGTGTGTGTATATATATGTATATACACACACAATACACACAATGGAACATTACTCAGCCATGAAAAAGAATGAAATCTTAACATTTGCAATGACATATATGGAGCTAGAGTGTATTATACTAAGTATAAGTCAGAGAAAAATACCATATGATCTCCCTCAGATGTGGAAGTTAAGAAAGAAAACAGATGAACTTATGGGAAGGGGGACAAGAAAAAAAAGGAGAGAGGGAAACAAGCCATAAGAGACTTTTAATAGTAGAGAATAAACTAATGATTGATAGAGAGAGGTGGGTATGGGATGGGCTAGATGGGCGATGGGAATTAAGGAGGGCAGTTGTTATGATGAGCACTGGGTGTTGTATATACATGATGAATCACTGAATTCTATGTCAGAAACCAGTATTTCACTGTCTGTTAACTACTTAAAATTTTAATTTAAAAATGATATTTGATCTAGGCTTAATAACTCTTTGAATCACTTACTTATCTCCCGGCTTTGGTCACTTTTTTTACATACAATTTAAGTTCTCTTCTTTAAAATGTTTATTTTTAGTGATACATTTTTTTAACCAAAACTTTGCATTTCACACCTATACGTAAGGATGTTTATTTTTACCTTTAGTAACCGGCAAGACATAACAAGACTGAAAGAGATGGTTATCCAAAAGAATATTCCTTAGAAAGCTTTTGGATCCTGGGACAAAGAGCCTTCCCATTCTGGAAAGCCTTCCCACTGGAGGACTTCTTTCACAACCACCATGTCTTCCTTAGAGCTCTGTTCTATACATATAACTGACCACAGTCTCCAAACATTTCTACTTACCTTGCTCCGAATCATTACCTGGTTCTCAGAAAATAATTTTCTTCCCTGAAAGTCTCCATTCCCAGTTTTGGCTATTTAAATGATCTACCTAGAACATCTGAATCACATGCCAGATTTGGGCACCAGGATTCACCATCACTGGTGCTGAGTATAGATGGGTGGGAATGTGTAATGGAGGTGGTTTTCCAGTGTAATTAGGCTGGACCTGGAAGGGTGAGGTTTCAAATTAGGTAGCAGCAGAGGAATACAGTAGCTCACCTGGGAAACTAAGAAAATTTTTCTTTAAAAAATTTGTGTGCTTCTGCTTTTCTGTAACACCATTAAATTAGATCCATCTATACATTAAACTTCTTCAAAGTCCAGAAGAACTTTCCAATTCAGACTATTTATATCTCAATTTGCCCCTGGATCATCTCACAAATTCTTGCTTTATCTTTGGTCTGCCACTGAGTTAATAGAATTCAGCCACTGATTCTAAAATATCTGTAGGAATATATGAACTCATGGATGAGAACAAGGGCTGGTGGAAAGGGAAGTGGGCGGGGGGTGGGGGAGACTGGGTGACAGGCACTGAGGGGGCACTTGATGGGATGAGCACTGGGTGTTATGCTATATGTTGGCAAATTGAACTCCAATAAAAAGAAATGAAATGTATTCAGTTTTGGCTGACTTAAATTTGTTTTAAAGTTACTTTTGGTTCTGCTTAATATAGAAAATTTGGAAAGTTCATAAAAGTTTGAAGAAAATAAAAATCATCCATAATTCTTTTAGTATTTAGCATATTTTCCATGTATATTTATTTCAGATACAAATTTTACCACACTAAAATTGTAATATCCATGCTGGTCTTTTATTTTTTGAGAAATAAATAATAATAAACGATAAAAATGATCAAAACATGTCATGGACAGTTTCCCCTATTATTAAATACTCCTCTAAAATATTTTTATTGTCAGGGCTATCAATCATTCCCTTTATGCCTCCTTCCTTTGCTTTTATGCTTGGAAAAGTTGTTCTCACTTGGAAATCAAGTATTTTCCCCCAAGTTACTTTCTAAACCTTCTATGAATAAAAACCCTGGCCAAATTTACCCCAGCAATGTAGAAATATTGGAGACAGAAATTAAGTGCTATGCATAACTCTGGGCTACCTGGGACTAGCCATGGCTTAAGATATCCATCTGGGAAACCAACACCACCAAACTCTCAAAAGTGAACAAAACCCAAACTGCCTCATTCAGTTGGAGATGTTTTGAGAAATGAAGTAAATGAATAATTTTTTTCCTTTGAACTATACACTTTATATACCTTTACTTTCCATTTCTATGTCTGCTTTTCCTGTCCATGTAGATTCCTGCCCCCAAAACTTCTGCCCTCTGTTTGCCTTAAGTTTCTTTCTCTCCTTAGACAGCCTCTGTTCAATTTTGCAGAAAGATATGTTGGCAAATTGAACTCCAATAATAAAAAAAAAAGCTTTATTGAGGTATAATTTATATGGCATAAAAGTTACCATTTTTAGTGTACATTTTTAGTATATTTAAGGAGTTTAGCCTCTAAGTTCTGTATATTTGTTTCCTTCTTCTTATATAGCTATTCTAGTTTTCTTTCCTTTTCTTTCTTCTCTCTCTCTCTCTCTCTCTCTTTCATGAATTTAGTATCTGTATCACCCTCTTGGCCCATGAGAAATGTAAGAAAACTTGATAACAAGTTTTTAAGTTTTTATTTAAATTCTGGTTAAAATGTAGTGTAATATTAGTTGCAGATGTAGAATTTAGTGACTCATCACTTACATACAACACCCAGTGCTCATCACTACAAGTGCCCTCTTTAACCCATCCTTCTGCCCACCACCCTCCAGTAACACTGTTCTCTATAGTTAAGAATCTGTTTCTTGGTTTGCCTCCTCCCCCAACCCCCATATAGTTAGTGTTCTTAAAGCTTCTTCTTTTTTTTTTTTTCCCCACGGTAAAGGAGCATCTGTAGAACACAATTCAATAGCAAGTCCACTACGTCTGCTTCTTCCTCCCCTGACCAGCCCCAAACCCCACAAACCATGAATATAACATCAGTGATGGTTCTGCTAGCCTAGTACAAACAAGAATTTAACAAAAGAGAGATTGCAATTCAAGCATATCTCTATTTCTTTTATTTTGCTTACAAGACATACAAATTTGTGATATGAATACCAAAAAAGAGGCGGCAAGTATTAAAATAAAAAATGATGGCTCTATATTTTTCAACATAATGAAATAATTTTCAATTTAAAAGATAACCCACAAGCCTATCATGTATTTTGCACTTTAAATGTCTGCCAACCAGCAGTTATATATTGAGATAATGAACAATTGTGAGTTATATATTGAGATAATGAATTCAATTTGAACACTTTTCAGAATAACAAAATAACCGAGCCCATGTTGTCATTTAAGCTGGTAGTTTGCTTCTGTATCACTGTTTTCTGAGCTTTGTGTGTCCAAGACATTCACGGACCCATCTGCTAAACTGGAGCGGGGAGCAGAAGTGGAAGTGGCTCTCAGGGCATGGCACAGGATGATCAAGCTGGCGGACAAAAAGAGGGACATATGGAACCAGAGCTACATCTTGATAATTCTGGTTTCCATGGCATAGAGAGTCAGGGTCAGTTGGGGATTATATAGCAGGGAAGAAAGAGCAATGAAAAAACTGCCTCCGATTCTCTGGGTAAGAGAGAACCTTGGTTCCAGACAGAATGGAATCCAGGAGTATGGAGACTTGGCTATCATTTTCATAATAGCTTTTTCATTTTGAGTTGTAATTAGAACAATTAATACAGAAAAATCCTATGTACCCTTTACTTCCTCCAAATGATAGCATCTTCAAAAACTATCGCATGCTATCGTACTCAAGAGTACTGACTTTGATCAAGACACAGAACTTGTCCATCACAAGGACCCCATATATAGCCACATCCACTTTGCTCCCATCTCCACCTCTCCCTAGCCCTGGCAACCACTAATCGGTCTCTCCATTTCTATAATTTTAACACTTAGTGAACATTATGTACATGAAACCACACAGCATGTATCTATCTGGGATTGGTTATTCATTCAGCATAATTCTCTGGCAATTCATTTAGGTTGCTGTGTGTTTCCATAGTTTGCTCCTTTTTATTGCTTAGTAGTTTTCCATGGAACGTGTATACTACTTTACCTATTCAGGCATGGAAGTCTACCTGGACTGTTTCCAGGTTTTGGCTATTATAAATAAAGCTGCTATAAATATTTATGTACAGGTTTTGGAGCAAACGTAAGTTTTAATTTCTCTAGGATAAATGCCAAGAGTATAATTACTGGGTCATATGATAGTTGCAGGTCTAGTTTTAAAGAAACTGTGTGGAAGTGTTGAATCACTATACTGAACACCTGAAATTAATATTACACCTTATGTTAACTGGAAATTAAATAAAAGCTTTAAAAATTAAACTGTTAACTGTTTTCAAGGGTTAGCTCTATCATACATTCCCACTAGCAATGTAGAAGTGATCCAGTTATTCCACATCCTCCTTTGCATTTGCTGGTGGGGTCTCTCTCTCTCTCTGATGCATCTTATTTGAGTCATTTTGATAGGTGTGTAGTGATAGTTCATTGTAGTTTTAATTTGAATTGCCCTGGTGACAACTTTTTATGTGATTTCCATCTATTTACCCTTTGGTAAAGTGTTTAGGTATTTTGCTCATTTTTTTTTCTGACTGGATTGCTTACTTATTTTGGGGTCACATTTTGAGCTTACACACTTCAAATACGAATCCTTTATTAGACAGGTGGTTTGCATATATTTTCTCCTTGTCTGTAGCTTGTCTTTTTTGTCCTTTTAACAGGGTCTTTTTCACAGTACAAATTTACATTTTGATTGTTTGATAATGTCCAATTTATCAATGTTTTCTTTATGGAACATGATTTGATGTCAAATCTAAGGATTCTTTACCTAGGTTTACATTCTGGATATTTTTTCCTAAAAGTTTTATAATTCTACATTTAAGTCAGTGATTTTGAGTTTTTAAAAAAAGATTTACTTTTTCTAGAGAGTGTGTCAGTGAGCATGTGAGCAGGGTCAAGGGGAGGGAGAAGTGGAGAGGGAATCCTCAAGCAGAGGCCCACCTACTCAGTACCAGGACCCTGAGATCATGACCTGAGCCAAAATCAAGAGCTGGCTGCCTAACCAACTAAGCCACCCAGGGATCCTGAGATAATTTTTGTGTAAGGTAGGCTTAGGTTGTGTTTTTTTAATTTATGTTTTTTGGCCTATGGAAGTCCACTTGCTCCAGCACCATTTATTGAAAAGGCTGTCTCTCCTCCATTGAATTGCTTTTCACCTTTGTCAAAATTCAGTTAGGTATATTTAGGTAAGTCTATTTCTGGGTCCTTTATTACATCCAATTTATCTGTCTTTATTCTGTTCCATTTGTCTTATCCTTTCATTTAGGTTGCTGTGTGTTTCCATAGTTTGCTCCTATGGAACACCACGCACCTTTGATTACTGTAGCTGTACATCTTGAAATTGGGTACAGTGATACTTTTGGTTTTATTCTTTGATTTTCTATTCTTTTTCTAGGTGCTTAAGGTGACAGCTTATTGTTTTGAGACTTTTCCTTTTTTTTTTTTTTTTAGAGAGATGAGATGAGAGAGAGACAGAGACATGGGGGGGGGTGGTGGCGTTGGGGAATAGGGAAGGGCAGAAGGAGAGAATGACTGTTAAGCAGGCTCTGCGCCCAGCACATGTTCAATGCAGGCTCAGTCTCACAACCCTGCAGTTAATCATGACCTGAGCCAAAATCAAGAGTTGGACTTAGTGACTGAGCCACCTTATTTCTAATATATGCATTTAGTGCTATAAAATTCTCTGTCCATTGATTTAACTGTGTCCCACAAATTTTAATATGTTGTATTTCCATTTTCATTCAGTTCAATGTATTTTTTAAAACCTACCTTGAGATTTTATCTTTGATCCATAGATAATGTAGCATATTATTTTCCAAGTGTTTGGATTTTCTTTTTATTAGCTTTCTCCTTTTGATATCTAGTTTATTTTAAAAAATATTTTAAAAAATAAAAATTTTTTATAATTAAAAATATTTTAATTCCAGTAAGTTAATATACAATGCGATATTCGTTTCAAGTATACAACACGGATTCAGTGGGTTTTTTTTTTTTTCCAAATTTTTATTGAAATTCTAGCTGGTTAACATATCCAATAATATTGGTTTCAGGAATAGAATTCAATGATTCATCGCTTACATGTAACACCTAGTACTCATCATAACAATGCCCTCCTAAATACTCATTACCCTTTTATCCCACTCCCTTCCCATCTCCCTCTAGTTTGATTTCCTTGTGGTCAGAGAACACAGTTCTGTATGATTTTCATTTTTAAAAATTTGCTGAGGTCGGTTTAGCCCAGAATATATAGAGAATAGGCACTTGAAGATAATGTGCATTCTGCCATTGTTGGGCAGAGTGATTTATCAAACGTTATTTAGATCCTGTTGGTTGATGGTGTTAAGTTCATAGCCTTGGTGATTTTCTAACGATTCTCTGTACGTTGGTCTTTTAAAAACACCAAATTGCTGGGTGGATTCAGTGATGGGGGTGGGGGTGAGGGGTCACATCTTTTTGAGTTTACTCCAGGAGCCCAACCATGTTCTCCCATGTTCATCTGAAACAAATCCCCTCAGGCTTTGAACAAGAAAAGGAAAAGAAACAGTTTTGAAATTTGCCAGAGTACCCTGTTCTTCTTAACAAGGCCTGACCTCAGGGGAAAGTAGTTAACCTGAGCCTAATCTGCTGGGATTTTATCAGAACATAATTGACCTGGGAAACGTCAACACCCCACTCTGCACTCCCCCTTCCTTAGCTCTCCTGTCCTGCCCGAAGGGAAGGACTGAGGGCATGCAGGAAGTCACAATCTCGGGGCTCAGGGGCACTGGAGACAGCCTAATTGGAGGAAGAATGCCTCCCTGCCACACACCCACCACCCACTGTAGGCCTGTCATTGAAGGCAGATATCATGAAGCACAGCATGATTATGTCTGGCTCACAACTAAAAGTTTGTTTATAAGACATGCTAAGTGGCAGAAAAAAACAGTTTTCAGAGACACAGCAAGCATGAGAACCAGTCTCAGGCATGGCATAGATACTGGAATTATGAGTCCAGGATATAAAATGATGATGATTAACATGCTAAGTTTCCTAGTGGATGAAGTAGATAGCTTACAAGATCAGACTGGCAATGTTAGAGTTGGGAATTCTAGGACAGAATGAAAAATATGCTAAACTTAAAAAAAAAAAAAACTTCATGTGACAATATGAAGAATGAACTTCATGGGCTAATCAGTGGACTGGACACAGCCCAGGACGGTGAAGGAAGCTGGAGATAGATCAATAGGAATTCCTCAAAGTAAAAAGGAAAGACAAAAAAGAGAAAAAAAACCCCAGAGCAGAATGTCTAAGAACTGTGGGACAATATTAAAGGTGTAACACATTGGCAATGGAATACTAGGAGAAAAGGAAGGAGAGGTACAGGAAAGAGATTGGAGGAAATAATGTTTAAGAATTAAAAAAAAAAAAAAAAGACACTAAACAGTAGATCCAGGAGGTTCAGAGAACACCAAGCACAATAAATACCAAAAATCTGTACGTCATGGTGGTGGTGTGTCTGTCTGGCTCAATCAGAAGAGCACGTGACTCTTGATCTTGGGGTCATGAGTTGAGCCCCACACTGGGTGTAGAGATAAAATAAATAAAGCTAAAAATAAAATCTGTACATAGGCATAACATAAACTGCAGAGAATTTTAAAAAAACAGCAAAAAGGGAAAAGGATTTATGGGGGAAAAACCACCTTACCTACACAGGAGCACAGATGAGACTACAAAGAGACTTCTCTTTAGAAACCATACAACCAAGGAGTGGAGTGGAATAAAAAAAAAAGCCACCAAATTAAGAATCTGTTGCCTCTGAAGTTACCCTTCAAAAGTTAAGGAGAAAAAGACTCTCACAGATCAAAAATTGAGGGATTTGTTGCTGATCCCCCTGTCATGCAAAAACCATAAAAAAAATTTCTTCAGGGTGAAGGAAAATGATATAGGCCACCTCCACAGAGATTTGCCTGCTTCCAGAAAGACACGGATTTAAGGAGGAAAGCAGGCTCTACTGAGCAGCCATGAAAATCTCAGACTCTGCCAGTTCTATGCTTTTCTTGTGTGTTGTTACAACCAAAAATCTAGTCTCCTTTGGTACCTATGGGGACTCCCTTCAGTCTGGTTTCCCTGCACCCTGCCCGCTCCCCCTTCCCCCCATATCAGTAAAAGACAAGGACAGAGGGAGCCTCGGAGGGAGGAGATCTCTGGCACAGGCTTCTCTGAATGAGGGGAACGAGCCTCACCCAGGGTCGGATCCCCCTGTGCCTGACACACGTGCCGAGGAGGAAACTGGCACAGCTCTGCCATGACCCTCTAGGTGTGCTGTAGGGCCAGGTGGGCCGACGGAGGCCTCAGTTTCAGTCTGCCCGTCTACTTGCCCCATGCACTGTGTAAGTAATTTCCCTTTCTGTCCATGCAAGGAGGAAAGGAAGGGTAGAGCCTTCCAGAACTCAGGTGCCCCCTCCCCCCAGCCCAACCGCTATCAGTCCCAGTTGCCAGGCACTGGTTTGTGTTGGAGACAGAACCCTCCTTGGGATTCTAAGCAGTTACTTGTGGCTCACAGGACACTGGCGACTGGAGGCAGAGCCACAAGGCCCTTTGGAGCCAGCTGGTGGAGGCGAAATGTCTCCCCAGCCAGTTCTGGAGCAGCTGTGCGCTGCCCTGCTGGTGCTCTGTGCAAGCATGACACACATGCCACACATGCCACACATGCCACCGGTCTCTGGGTTTTGCTAGGAGGCTCTGGTAGGCACCGTGGTGGCAGTGTTGCTGGTGAAGAGTGTACGCAGCTCCTTGAGAAGAAGAAAGGGGCCGCGTGCCCAGGGTGACGCACCTGGGAAAGGCGTGGCGGAGCCGCACCAGAGGCGCCGGCCTGTGAGGCCCCCAAGGCGCCCGTGGGGGAGGCCAGTGCTCCCCCCTCGCGGACGCTGGCTCTGGCTGCCCCGAACAAACGCGGCACTGGCTGGCAGCCGAGCTCGCCCTGCAGGTGCTGGGGGGAGGTGGGAGGGGGCGCCCGCCTGGCACCCCTTCCCAGACCACTGATGAAACCCCCACCTCCGGAGCACCCCAGCAAGGGGAAGGCGCTGCGCCGAGAGCACGGGGAGGCCCAAAGGGCGGCCCTGGTCCGCAGGGCAGCCCAGCCCGGGCGGCGGAGGAAATGGGGGCTGCGGGCCGAGAAGGCAGCAAGGGGGAGCGGAGGAAGGCAGGCCGGAGCCCCGCGGTCCCCGGGTCCCCGCGCGGGGGCCCCCGACTCCAGCTGGCCTGCCCGGGCTCGGGGGGGCGGCGCGAGGGGAGTCCGCGGGCGCTCGGCAGCCTCCCCCTGCGGCCCCTCGGCCCGCGCCCAGAGGGGGAGGACGGGCGTCCAGGGAGCAGGGGAGGAAAGCCGAGGCTCGCGGAGCTGCAGGGACAAGCACGCCTCCAGCTGAGGAAGCCTGGGCCGGACACGCGGGCGCAAAGGGAGGTTCAGGAGCTCCAGGAGCTCCAGGCAGCTCGACGTCCAGCCGGGCCGTGGGGAGCGCACCTCCTGCGCGGGGGACGGCGCAGCTGCTCCAGGTGCTCCAGGTGCCCCAGGGCCGCGGCCACGCCACCTGCCGGGCCCTCCGCCTCCGCCGGGCCGAGAGCTCCGGAGAGCCTCCTGCACGAGGGGAGTCAGGAGAGCCGCAGGGCTGCTCAGTCCAGGGGGAAAGAGTTCCACCGGCTGCAGGACAGCCATCGGCTGCGGCATCGGCTGGCGGCGGAGGCGGCCGCGGTCCACCCCCCCCCCCCCAGCCTCCCCTCCTGTTCTTCTGCCTCCGGCCTCCGGATACCCTCAAGGGCCAGGGGCTCCCCGGCGTCCCCTGGGGCCCTGGCAGGGAGCAGGGGCGCGCTGGGAGGGCTCCGGCCCTGAGGTCCCCTGCAGGTCTGACTCCGCTTCCCAGCAGCAGCCAACATCCGCAACTAGGGCACAGTAGCACCTGTTGCTCCTCTGAGTTTAGATGCACCCCTGATGCCACACCCCTTGAGCCAAACCCCTTGCTCCTCTTAGTTCAGATCCACCCCTCAAGCCACACCCCTTGAACCATACCCATTGCTCCTCTTAGTTTAGATCCACCCCTTAAGCCACACCCCTTGAGCCACACCCATTACTCCTCTTAGGTTAGATGCACCCCTGATGCCACACCCCTTGAGCCAAACCCATTGCTCCTCTTAGTTCAGATCCACCCCTCAAGCCACACCCCTTGAGCCAGACCCATTGTTCCTCTTAGTTTAGATCCGCCCTTTAAACCATACCTCATATGCCACACCCATTGTTCTTTCAGTTTAGATCCACCCCTTAAGCCACACCCCTTGAGCTGTACCCATTGCTCCCTTTAGATCTACCCTATTATTTAATTTGATGCTACATAGTTCTTAGTGAAGTCCCTATAACAGTATGAGTATGAGACAGTATTTTTCAATGTTAAACATAAAAAAAAAATGAAAACACCAAATTGCTGATACTACTGCTACTGAGAGTTGATTTTATTAAGGGATTATATGCCAAGCACCCTATTAAGTCTTTTACGTGTATTATATCATTTAATTTTCCCAATGGCCCAGTGTGTCACATATTACTGAGGTTCACAGAGATTAAACAACTTGTCCCGAGATCACACAGCTAGTAAATTTCAAAGCCAGCATTCCGTCCCAGGGTTGTCCAAGTAACTTTTTTTTTTTGAAAGAGAAAGAATGAATGCACAAATGTATGCAAGCGGGAGAGAGACACAGAATCCTAGGCAAGCTTCACATTTAGTACAGAGCAGGACAATCAATCTCACAACCCTGAGATTGTGACCTGAAATGCAATCAAGGGTTGGACGCTTAATTCACTGAGCTCCTGTGCAAGGAATATCTATGCAATCTGCTCTAAGGATCCCAGAAGGGCTTGATAAATTTTCTCCTAGTTCGCATTTGAATGAGAATGCAAACATAATAGCTGTAGCTAACTGTGGGGAAAGTCCTCACCAAAGGATCATGTGCAACCTCTAAGGAGTCTCCAGTGATTCCCATCTTTGGTATTCATACCCTTGTGTAGCACCTCCCACCCCTTGAATATGGTCTGGAACTACTGACTCATTTCTAATGGATAGAATACGGCAAAGGTGATAGGATGTCACTTCTGAGGTTAGTTTACAAAGAACTGGTTTCCATCTTGGGCCTGCTCACTCTTACACCCTCATCTGCTCTGAGGGAAGCCAGGTGCTTGTTGTGAGCTGTATTATGGAGAAGCCCATGTAGCAAGGAACAAATGTCTCTTGCCTTCTTCTTCTTCTTCTTTTTTTTTTTTTTTTTTAAAGATTTACTCATTATGCATGAGAGATACAGAGAGACAGAGACATAGGCAGAGGGAGAAGCAGGGTCCCTGCAGGGAGCCTAATGTGGGACTTGATCCCAGGACCCAGGGATCATGCCCTGAGCCAAAGGCAGATACTCAACTGCTGAACCACCCAGGCGTCCCCAAATGTCGCTTGCTTATAGTCATGGAGGACCTCTGGCTTCTAAACAGTCACCTAAGTGACCTCAAAAGCAGATTTCCCCCACAAAAGCCTGGAGATGACTAAAGATTCAGCTGCCATCTTGACTGCACCATTGTGAGATCTCTTGAGCTAGACACACGTGGCTAGTTGCACCAGGATGGCTGGCCCAGAGAAACTAACCAGGTTGTAATGTTGTTTTAGGCTGTTCAGTTTGCGGAAAGCATTCGAGAAAACAGAAGTGTAAAGCCAAACTTTTGGCCTCTGACTCGCCCCCTCTCCTTGGGTTGAAATTCCAGGGAAATCAAGAGATGGTAGAAACTACTGACAGGTTAGGATAAAAAAAATATTAGAAAGGGGATCTCTGTTCTGTTCACCACTTATCTCTCTGAGAAGACATTACCTCGCTTGACTTTTGCATGCCAATTAGTGGCAAATGCAGGAGGACACAATTGGCAGTGTGCCAGGAAGCAGCTGTGAGGGCTAGATGCAGCACCCCAGAGTCTCCTAGAAGCCAGAGAAAGATCCCAGAGGCTCCCTGGTGCCCCCAGAAAAGACATGGAAATTAGATTGGGAGCCTGGGACCTGATCATGGGACTTCTGAGGTAGAGGGGAGATGGCCCATGGAAGGGACACTGCCTGGAGCTCTTCTTGGACCAGCTGCCTCCTGCCTGTTTTGGGAGACTTAGGATTTAATGAGGGACTGAATTAGTGTCTAAGAGATGATTTTTTTTTTTTTAAAGATAAAACATTTATTTTTCTGCTGGTGTTACAGGATTTTTTTCCTTCAGTGCCTGCGGTTCTTGGTCCTGTTGCTTCTAAGAATGTAGAAGTAGACCAGACCAAGAATGGTGGGCAGCACAGCAAAGTTTATTGAGTGATAGTAAAGTTTACTGATAGTACAAAGCACCCAAAAAAGTGAGGGGACCCAAGAGGGTTGCCTAAGAGATGATGTTCTAATGCTTGGTGGGTTTAAGTTTATTTAAATCTTTGACATTCTTCTTCTCCCTGTTCCCAGTACCACCATTAGTGGGAATGGGGTCTTCAAAGCAAGATGAGAACATCTTTAACAAGCCTGTAATGTGTAATTATCAACCCACTCCAGCCACTGCTACCAGCTTGGCAGCCCCACTGCTTCGACAAGACACAGGGGCAAGTGACCCCTAAGGCTTCTTTGCCCTATTTCTGGTTGCTGCCTTGACTCAGATGGGAAATTTTAAGTGATTAAGTGGAGGAGCAAGTGGACAGCCATAAACAGTGAGAGTGAGAGGTGTGGAAAGAGTAGCAGAGATATGGAAATGGCCAGACTCATGTGCATGATTGAAGATGGCCTGGTGAAAGAAGGATGAGGCCTTTCCTTACTCATCTTCAGTGAAAAGGAGCCTAATCTTAAATGATGCTTCTTTCTCTTCCTCCAAAATCAACTACCCTTGATTGATGGTCCTTATATATGCCTTGTCCTTTTTCTGTGGTTACACTGTATTTTCCTCTTTCTTGGAAACTTAGCTTGGGTTATAGGGCTGCCATATATGGCTGCACAGATTGTGCACTGTCAAAATCCAGGGAGTACCATTTATAACCTATCAGATGATTTGACAAGTCATCTCCCAGAAATTTTTCCACATCGTTACCTCTGGATTCTCATTATTCCCATTAATAAATATTTGATGATTAAGTGACAAGTGTTGTTCTAGGTTCTGAGGATTTAGCAAAGAACAAAATAGAGTCTCTGCCCTTAGCACTGGTACAGGAAGAGACAGACAACCACATGAACAAATTAAGTTTAGGTGTTATAAAGAAGTTGCATATGTGGGGGTGAGGTAAAATGTTTGGGAGATACATTCTTATACCCTTAAATAACACATAGGACCACAGTTTATAAGCAATAGGTGTTCTATTCCTAGACATTTTTCCTCCTTTTCCTTTTGAAACTTAACATAGTAGATCATAAGTTGTATGTGTAACAGTGGATATTTAACACAAGGTAATAGAGTTAATTTTTTTTAATAGAGTTAATTTTTTAAAAAGATTTTCTTACTTTAGAAAAAGGGAGTGCATGCACGAGCAGGGGGAGGGGTAGAGGGGAAGGGAGAGAGACAAGCAGACTCCATACAGAGCTCAGAGCCTGACACAGGGCTCCATTTCAGGACCCTGAGATCATGACCTGAGCTGAAACCAAGAGTCAGATGCTCAAACGAGTGTCACCCAGGTGCAACTAGAGTTAATTTCTTTTTAGATTTTGTGTTTGTTATGAAATGTTAAAAGAATATTAATTCCTTAATACACTGAGTGTGAATGATTTAAGAATTATTATTACATCACATTTACACAATTAAGAATGCTTATGTGGGTATGATGGCAGCAGAGACAGATTTTACAAATTTAGTACATTTCTGACATTTGTGAGGTGTATTTTCCCAAGACTAGGAGAGCTCTCAACATCATAAACTGCAGCAGGGCACCTAATTTTCCTACAAAACACAGTGAAATAGAACTAAAGTATTTAAAGATCTTTTGTATTCTTAATGGTTCCTTATAAATAGGACTAAGGAAGTTTATAGGGTTATTATCTGGCTTAGAACCTTCATTTACTTAGACTTCTTCACTTTCATTACCAGAACTAGTTGTTGATTTCCTTTTAAAAGAAAAAAAATGGTAATAGTCTTCAAAAAATAGTAATAAGTTTAAAAATAATCATAAAAATCATTGCATTCTGGATGATGAGTAGAAAAATAGCAAAACATTAAGATGTTGGTTTGTGAGATTGGCCAATGCTTGGAATAGGGACCCATTTGACATATTAGCCTCAGAGGACTTATGATTTAAATGAAGGCTCTGATAAGAAATCACTATGAATCTTCAACCATTAGAGTTACTGAATACTACTAAAACTCGGAATGCAAAATCCACAGATGTGAAGGGTCTTTGATATTATATTACAGATAGCAGGAAAGCAAAATGCAATTACCTGCTCATCCTTTTATTGTTATATGTGAAATCATTGTGATAAGTGATATAGAATTTTCTAAATTGGATATTGTATGAGAAACTGCTCTGGAGCATAAGTGAGATGTTTAGCCTTTTACCATATAACAGCTACTTGGTTGGTTCCTAATTTGTCCACAAATTCATAAATGCTCTGAAACTCTGATTCTTTCTCACTAATGAGGGTTGGTAACTCCAACCTCCAAGGGCAGAGTTGAGGATAAATTGAGCCAGGGTTATGAGAGGTCTTCAGAAACATGAAAGTAACCCACCAAAATCAAGGTGTTATCATTCAATCAGCTATTGCTGGCTTCAAGTTTCCAGTTCTGCTCCTTGAGCAGAATAAAAACACATGGGAAGCTTCAGTTAGCTGAAATGGACCTTGTATAAAGGGTTTAACTTACTTCTTTTACAAACCACTGACAAAAGGCAGGACCAATCCATTCTCTTGCGTGAATACCACAGTCTATCCAGACAGCTCTTTTGTAAGTCCGTGATCTTCTGCCCAGCTGAAAACAAGAGTATTCAGAGTAACCAACTCAGGCTTTTACTTTTAGATTTCACTGATTAGCATAATTTAATAAGATTTCAGTGTAGTCCTTCACTATAGTTTGATTCATTAGATAACCCACAAAGAAGATGGATTTCCTATCTATTTCAGAAATCCAGGCCTGTTTATGCAGAAATAAGTTATTGCCTTAATTATAAAACAAATAACTGGAAAATAGACAAAAAAGGAAATTCATTAAATAGATTTACTTCTTCTTTTTAAAAAAGATTTTATTTATTTATTTATTTATTTATTTATTTATTTATTTATTTATGGAGGGAGGGAGGGAGGAAGGGAGGATGCATGTGTGCGCAGGAAGAAAGACAGGAGAGAGGAAGAGAGAGAATCCCAAGCAGACTCCACACTGAGTGCAGAGTGTGATGTGGGCTTGATCTCATGACCTTGAGGATCATGACCTAAGCTGAGTTCAAGAGCCAGACACTAAACTGGCTGAGCTATTCAGGTGCCCCAAGTTTGCTTCTCCTTTAATATGTGATTGTTAAGTAAAATGTTAAATTCCCCTTTCTCCCAACCCCTCCTCCAAGACAATAAGATTCATAATCCAAAGAAATATTTCTTAAAGTAATTAGTATTTTTTAATTAAAAAATTTTTTTTAATTTTAATTATTTGAGAGAGAACAAACATGAGCAGGAGGAAGGGCAGAGGGAGAGGGACAAGCAGACACTCCACTGAGCAGCGAGCCTAATGCAGGGGATCCCAGGACCCTGGAATCATGACCTGAGCTGAAGGCAGATACTTAACCAATTGAGCCACCCAGGTACCCCAGCAATAATTCTGTTTTATAGGTGGACAATGTCAAACTTTATACACAAAGTGGAAAAGCAAAACAAATTGATCTGTAGAGTCAGGTGACAGATTTTTAAAAATAATCTTATTATATCAATATTACATAAATGTGGTTTCTAACTCAGTAACAAAGAGGTAGCTATTAACATTTTATTCATAGGGGACCTTGTTTTCATTCATTACTTCACTAATACTTCAAGAAATTCTTTTTGGACATTGTGTTTGGTACTGGAGATTCAAAGATGAAAAGTCAAGGAGTTTATATGTTAGTCAGGAGGGCAGATATGGGAGCAATCAGTCATTATGAGGTGAACATGCATAAGTTGCTTAGTGTTAAGTCTAATTTTCCCAGGGAATAAAAGAAAGCTTTTCAGGGGAGGAACCTTGAATACTTGGGTAAAACTTGAAGCTTGGCCAGCAGACAAGTTGGAAGAAGGCATTTCAAGCTTGGAAGAGAATCTGGGAACACTGTCTTTGAAGAACTGCTTTTGGGGGATGAGGAAGAAATGGCAGATGAAGCTGGGCACTGAGGAAGAGAATATGTGAAATCCCTGGATCTGAGATAAAAGAGGTAAGGCTTCATCCTGTATTTCATGGGAAAGGAGTGTATATGTGAGAAAGAAAGAGGCATGAGCACAAGTTCACACTGACAGTGTGATGAGACCTTTATTGCAATAGTCCATGGAGAAGAGATCCAGAAATTAGTTAGGGCAAGAGCAGGGAAGACAAGAGAAGGAATTGGAGCAGATTCAAAAGATATTTAGAGGAAATAATTGTCAGTTCTTGGTGGTAGATTTAAAGGAAGTGGTAAAAATTAAGGAGATACAGAATGACGCTCATGTTTCTTGACTGCAATCACAGTGGTGCCATTATGAGTCTGAGGTGCTTTTGTGAAAATTGAGATGAGAAGTAGGCAATGATATATGAATGTAAAGCTCCAGAGAGTAGGCCCCAACTAAATAGAAAAGTCTGGAATGACTGTTGAGACCATGGGGTGGATGTGTCCTTCTAGAGAGGGAGAGCATAGAGTCTGAGCACAGTCTTGGGAAGACCAGAACCCATAGGAAGGGCAGGGAGAGAAGAGGAAATGAATGAGACTGGAGGGTATAGTCAGAAAGACAAGAGGAGAACCAACCAGGAGTCATTGTTGGTCTGGGCAAGAGAAGTTTTAGAGGAGCTGTGTGGGCAAAGGCCAGTGAGTCAAGGTCTGAATAGGAGGTAAAGAAGTGATATAGGGAAATCTTTATTGGCTGAGAAGGGATAGAGAGCCCTGGGTCAGTATCTAGAAGAGAATGCAGGGCCAATGGCTGGAAAGGATGCATCTCTTCTTAGATATTTGTGTAGTTTTGCATTGGTTTACCTTAAGTAGCACCAGCTCACAAATAATTTTGAAGGTCTTTATTTTTAAATGCATAAATAACTTTGAGTATGTTAGAAACAGCATTCTCTTGAACACTCAATGGCAAAAATTAAATATGGCCCAAAAATCTACGGGAAATTTTTTTCTTAAATTATCAGATAAATTAGAGATTCTGTGAAAGATCATTTCATTTCTTTTCCCTGTAAGTCAAACTTGAAAAAATGTTTACTAAATATCTTGTTAATAATGTTTTTACCTTTAAAACAAAAAGAGGCCTTCCCTCATATGATCTTCCAATAGAGAACATGTGAATCAGGCCTGAATGAGTTTTATTTAGATGATGCATCCAGTTTTGAATCTAAAAGCAAATAAATAACAAATCATGTCAGACTTTCCCAATTATGGAGCTTTCAGAGAACAAAAGGTAACAAATGGCAACAATAGGTCTCAGAGTTCAAAGAGCAAGCATGATTATAAAACTGAACAAAAATTAGTTTTTAAAAAAAATTTCCTTGAGATACTTAAAGTTATATTTTATTGACAGTCTTCACAAATAGTAGCTTCACGTCTTTATATTATTCCCTTTTTAATGCATACATTCCACTACTTTTTAATCATTAGTATTTTGAAGGCAGAGCTTTATAGAAAATTAATCAATGTTTTCTGGGTTTGTTTTGAAAATAAAAATTATTTCCCCCAAAACATTTAAGAGGAAAAGAAATAAATCAGCTTCATGGAAACCATTCAAATTACTTGAAAGGGTTTGTTAAAGTCCCACATCTTGTAATTTGCCACTGAACAGAAGATACTAAGAAAAAGGCATTGTCTTCTGCATTTAAAGGTTATTCAAGCCACACATCAGAGGGCATACTCTGAATAATTTCCCCAATAACAGTGAGAGATTTGCATTGATCCAGTCATACACACTTATCTGTCATCAGGAGAAGGTATATTTGAGATAGATGAATAAGGCACTTAGAAATATGGATGACATTTCTGACTTAAAAGGCTCACGAGGAGTAAGGAAGTCACACAAAAGTGTTCCTCTATTCCATGATGTGCAAGAGAGTCTATGCTAAAAAAATAGATTTTGAGAAGTACTCATTCTTTCTTTTCTATTCTTAATATAATGAGCAGCATATATATGTATATATTGTATATATATCTTATGTGTGTATATGTATTCATGTATATGTATGTACATATCTATATAGATATATTTAAATTTTTTCTAATTTAATTTTTTCTAGTGCATTTTATAATACTCTCATGTGCCAAGCTATCTAAAACCTTCCCATTGCTTCTAATTTCAAGCTTCTAAAACATATGTTGGAACATGAAATATATGAAAATAATTTTGAAAAAAGTTATTATCAAGAGAACCAAATATTCTCCTAAGAATATAACAGAATCTCATTATTACTATGCCTGATACTCCTTTGCTCAATTCAGGGGAGGCATGGAAAATGTATGTACTTATTCATTCTGTCATCAACTACCTATTTGGAGGTCTCTATTTGCCTTGCCACTGGGGATATAGTAGTGAACAAGAAAAAAAATGGCCTGTCCTCATGGAACTTGTAGCTTATGAGGAGAGAAAGGCATTAATTAAATAATCCTACAATTACATACATGAAAACTATGATAGATATCATATCCATGTGCTGTGGGTGCATGCAATATGCTGGGGTTGGAGGTGGGGAGTTCTATTCCCATCTGTAAGAGTAGAAACAGCCTTTTTTTTTTTTTTTTTTTTGCTTGAGCTGAGATTCCAAGAGTAACTAGCTAATGTCCAGGTGACCAGGATGTGGTGGTGGGAATGAGGTTGTTGTAGAATAAATAATCAGAAGAATAAATAACAACATGTTAAAAGGCTCTTAGTCTCCACAAATTATTCTTGGTCTCTGAGAGGTTTCAACTTGTGCAGAGGCTGTGGGGCAAGAATCAACATTCACTCCACCTCTTATCCAAATCATTGCCCTCAAACTCTCACTAGATCTACCTTCCAAGTCTTTTTAGTTAAGGTTTTTTGCAACTGCAATTATGGCAACATTACCTCACTTTTCCAATGCACTTTCCAAGTCCTTTTTAGGAGTGGGTTGGGCAAAGCAAATGAAATTCAAATTATTTTGCTACTTATAAAGGCTTAATGGAAGAGTTAAAGAACTAAGGTGTCTGGGGACTATAAGAGCTTTATGCATTCTCCATATGGCCCCTGCCTCTGTCTTTACTCTTTTCTCCCAACCATTAGACCTAAATGATAAAGATGCATTTATTAAAAACAAAACAAAACAATGAAAGCTCCTCTGATTACATACTTCTTCTAAAGAGTGATAAACTTCATAATTATATCCAGAGAGGTATCTTCGATTTCTCTGGGTTCGCAAACTGCTTGCCTTTTCCAGTGTGTTCTGAAGATCTTCTATGAGGATCCTGGATTTGAAATGATAGACATGATAAAAATTGAAGATTATAAAATTGAAGATTATATAAAAATCAGACAACTTGAAAAGAAAATTATGCATCTATGAAAAAGAGGATAGCAAATATTGATATTTCAAAAAATACCAAATGTTGGAAAAATGTTCTCTTTTTGGAAATAGAAACTGTTAAATTGGATAATGAATATAAAATGTAAAATTATTTGCGGATGTTCTCAAATACTACTACTACCATGGATTGAACAGCTATAAGAACTGAATAATGGGTATGAGCATTTACATTTATTATCTACTTAGGAACCATGCTATGTATTTTATGTACACGAGTTTAGTTAATAACCCTATGGGGTAGATTTTTTTACTTCCATTTTACAAACAGGGAAAATGAGCCTCAAAAGGGTTAAGAGCTTGCTAATATCATTCTGCTAGTGAGTACAGAGCCAGAATTTGAACTTGGAAAGTGAACCTGAATTCTAGTCTTTATACTTTAAGTCTGATGCGACATTATGAACACCAAAACAAGACAACACAAAAATAAACGTTTTCAAAGATTTTAAAAAAATGTTTAAATGTTTACAAAATTGAGCTGTGGTATATCGCTCCACCTACTCTCCCTATGGACTTCCTTATACTCCAGGGGCTGGGAAACTGAAACTTCTTTCCTTGACCCTCTTGCAGCCTTGATTCTGGGTATATATTTGTGAATGCTGGTAAGATGGGAAGTTAAGAATGAGGCAGAGGCTATCTCCTACTGTTGCTGTGGCCATGTTGAAATTATGGAGATGTGGCTGTTTAGAGGCAGTCAGGGTTGCTTTACAGTTTGAGAGGCAGTTATGGTAACAACAGTGGTGGCTGGAGTAGCACAGCAACAGATTCTGGACCTCTAGACCATTCATTGCATGAGGGAGAAGTAAATTCTATTTGATTTAAATCATTGTGTTTGGGGATCTGTTATGGGTTGAATTGTGTCTTCCTCTCCCCCAATTCATATATTGAAGTCCTAACCTCTAGCACCTCAGAATGTGACCTTATTTGGAAATAGGATTGTTGCAGATGTAATTAAACTGAGGCCACCAAGATGAACCCTGATCCAATATAACTGGTGTCCCCTTATAAAAAGAGGGAAGATGGGGATCCCTGGGTGGCGCAGCGGTTTAGCGCCTGCCTTTGGCCCAGGGCGCGATCCTGAAGACCCAGGATCGAATCCCACGTCGGGCTCCTGGTGCATGGAGCCTGCTTCTCCCTCTGCCTGTGTCTCTGCCTCTCTCTCTCTCTCTCTCTCTCTGTGACTATCATAAATAAATAAAAAAAAAATTTAAAAAAAAAAAGAGGGAAGATGAAAAAGTTCTAGAGGTACATGATGCTGATGGTTGCACAATGTGCATGTACTTAATGTCATTTATTTAAATTGGTTAAATAAATGGTTATTTAAAATGTTTATAAGTGCATATTTAAAATGGCAAATTTTATGCTGTGTATATTTTACCACAATTTTTTAAAAGGGGGAAATTAGGACACAAAGAAACACATAGAAGGAATATATGAAAAGGCAAAGATGACAGTCTACAAACCAAGGAGAGAGGCCTGGGACAGATCCTTCCCTCGCAGCCCTCAAAAGGGCTTGATTTCAGTCTTCTAGCCTCCAGAATTATGAGACAATAAATTTTTGCTTTTTAAGCCAGCCAATCTGTGGTATTTGTTATGACAGCCCTAGCAAACTAATACAGGTCTCTGTTCAGTAACTAGACTGTATCTTAATATAGGCCCTAAAAGACCAGTCTGAAAATTAAAATAATTGTGTTATGGCAATTCTAGCCCCATTTTCCTTGTCAAGTAGTCAACAACAGCAGATTGATGAGAAGGAGCCCCAAATGGCATTTGTAACTGTTGTATTTTCTTAGTCCTTTACAGCTGATGATTATTCCTACCCTAGTTGCATATACTCCTAGGATCGTGATTAGAGCTATTGAGAACTTTCCAAGTGATGTCAATGCTCAGTATAAAACTGCCTCCCCAAAGCTTCTGGGGTGGGTGAGGGGGCTCAAAATGTGAAATTCCACTGCCAATTTTTACAGGTATTTAATTCATAAAATGATTGAATTTTTTATGACAGAATGAGTCATCTCATCTGTCATGCCATTGAGAGGGGCTGATTACCCAGGGGCCAGACACACGGGGTCACATTATGTCTGCCTTAAAGATGACTACAGCTATATATTTTGTATAGTTGTACAGAGTTAATGATAATCTTTTGAAAATACCCCAGGCTACAATAATAAAACTCAATTAAAATGATCTCTACCTACTGCCCTGTGGAATTTAATCGACTCTTGTGTGTTATTATCTTGGGATCAACAAAATGAATAATTCTAAATGATTGTCTTCCATGAAGAGACAACTGATTTAAAACACTCATTTTTTAGATTCCATTCTCTGTGACATAAAGTATGATATTTTATTCTATATCAGTTCCACATGACCTATATTTAATGGCAGGAAATAGAGAGTTGTTAAAATAACTGGTATATTTCCTTCTACTGAATTGTAATTAATGAAGCATGTGAGCTGTTGCTGAGCACCTATAGATATAATTACCAGGCTCCTTCCTTCCAGGCATTCAGAGAATCAAAGCACACCTTCAAAGTTATAGTGACGACTAAAATGTGTTCAATATGAACAATAGTTTTATGCACAGCTGTGACTCGACTCTGTTCTAGAAGCACAGATAAAATACCTTTCTGCAGAAAAGCATCTCAGCACCTTAATAAGGCTGTAATTCTCTTTCTGGCAGGGAAGTATTTGTGTGGACTAGGAAGGAATGTCACTGCTGCTTTGCACCCTGTGGCTCAGCCTTCCACGGAGACTAAGGCTTTTACCATCCACTCACAGAGCCATGAGCCCATCCCAGGCCTTACCAGACATCATCAGGGATCTTCCTGCCAGTTTTAACAGTACAACCATTTGCTAAAAAGTTGGAGTAATTGAGGTTAGTCACTTAGGATCATGCCTCTCAGCCCTGAAATTGTAGGTTTCCAAATAAAAGGTATGTCATTCCTCCTCCCCATTAATACACTACAATGCACTTCTCCCTCCAGATCCTGCACTGACTCTTTATCTCTTCACCACTTCCTCTTCCCTTGTGCCTGCTAGGATCCTGCTTTTACTGTAAATACACTTCCTACATTCTCATCTCTTCAGAGAACACTCCCTTCTCATATTCTTGCCCTAACAGAAATTGGACTCTCTCAAGGACAGATTCTTTTGTGGCTTTCTCTCGTGCCACTCCATCTATCATGGGACCAGAAGGGAAGGAGGTCAGCATTCCCCTGAACCCCCATTTCTCCTTCCACATCAATCTCCTTCCAGAAAAAGCTCATCCTGCCTTTGGCATCATGCTATTCCTTGTTTCTTTCCTTACTATTTCTGGATAGTTTCTGATACTCCCATTCCAGGAGCACATTCTGTCTCTTTATCTCTAATCTTGCCATCAGCCAAGGAGATTCAAAACTGCTGTACTGGGGACACCTGAGTGGCATGCCTGGAGAATCTGCCTTTGACTCAGGGCCTGATCCTGGATTCCTGGGATCGAGTCCCACACTGGGCTTCCTGTATGAAGCCTGCTTCTCCTCCCTCTGCTTGTGTCTCTGCCTCTCCTTCTGTCTCTCTCATGAATAAATAAAAGCTTTATAAAAAAAAAAACCCTGCTGTATTGATTCTCTGGTGATTTAGTCCATCCATTCTCAACCACATCAGTCTCAGTAATTTACACTCCACGTTAGCCAAATCTTCCATGACTACTTCCTGAATCTTGTCACCAGTCATAAATGTTCTATGCCAGGACTCTTTTTTTTTTTTTCTATGCCAGGACTCTTGATCTTAGCCTACACTTGGTCAAAGTTTTCTTCCATTTCCTTGTTGCCCTCAGTCATGCTAAATTTGCTTTCAATATAAGGATTGTTATACTCTTCTTGATTCTTCCATTTGACTCCATCATTCCTCCTGACTCCTCTCCTTTCCTATCCAGATTTGACACCAGAGGTGAATATTTCAACCAGTATCCCACTAAGAACCTCAACTTCCTTGCTATCCTGACCTTTCTGTGGTCCTAATCCAACAAAACCTCAACTCTGTATGAGTACTACAATCTCCCTTCTTTTCAACAACCAATTTTATTGGTTCTTATCCCAGTTTTTCTCTTGGTAACACTCTTCAGCCCTTGTTTCTTCACCTTCAGGAGATATTTTTTTCTTCCTATTCCATGTAGAAAATTTAGCCATTAGTTATGATTATGATCTCTTTCAAGTTGTTGACTATCCTCTTTATAATCTTTTTTTCCCCTCTTTATAATTTTAATGAGACTTGCATTTACTTCTTCAGTCTTACTGGATAAGGTATCCTTCCCTAGTGCTCAAATCCATTCCTCCACTGGTGCATTCTATTCTGTACCATCAACAGCTCCTTCCCTAGTGGACCCATCCCTTAGCCCACAGATATACCAAAATTGCCCCCTATCCCCTAAAATCCCAAATTTCAAGCAGTCATTGATGCTACATCTCCTTGTAGTCACTCTTCATTCTCTGCCTCTCTCCTTCTTTTAATTTCTAAGAGCGGTAGTTTGCTCTGCTTCTCCATGTTCTCACCTCCTATCCACTTTTGTCTACGTTTTCTGCTCCTGATAATCTAATTCCTCATTCCTACCAGGAGAGTTACCAACACAATTTCCACTGACAAATCCGAAGGAAACTGGTCAGTCCTCTTCTTGCTGGACATTACTGCACCACTTGGCACTACTGATGTTCTCCCTCTTAAAAGCCCTTTCTTCTTTGACTATCTTCCATTTGCTCCATTCTTACTACTTAACTATTTCTTAAGAAGAATACAAAAGCCCAAACCAAATACCTCAAGATATTCAAATCTATTTGAATTTATTTACTCAATCACCCAGCTTAGATTTGGGGCTGTCACTGACTTCTTCCTCTTTCACCTACATCTAAGCAAGTGCAGGGTTGAGGTGGTTTTGTCTATCAACTACTTCTTAAAGTTTTTTTTTTTTTTTTTTTTTTTTTAAGATTTTATTTGTTTACTTGAGAGTCAGCAAGAGAGCATAAGCAGGGTGGGGGACAGAAGAAGAGGGAGAAGCAGGCTCCCCACTAAGCGGGGAGCCTGAGGTGGGGCTTGATCCCAGGGATCATGTCCTGAGCTGAAGGAAGATACTTAACTACTTGAGTCACCCAGATGCCCCTTAGCTGTTTTTTTTTTTTTTTTTTTTTTAATGTTCTCCTGATCCCACTATTCTGGTACTGACTCAAGGCCTCACAAATTCTTACATGGACTATTATTGTAGTCTCCCATTGCCACTCCACCCCAGTTACACCTGGCTCCCTTGCTTACATCCTCCAAGTATGTGGCACCACACACTAGATAATCTGAATTCCTAGCCCCGTGTATCAGATTTCCACAACCTGGTCTTCCCTCAACCTCCTCAGCATCTTTTATTTCTACTCCCCATGTTTGTACACTAATAACACTGAACCACTTCAGTTCCAGAACGTATATTATATGGCTTCTTCCCTTTGCTTGCACTGTGCCCTCTGCCTGCAAGTCCTGAGGATCATCGTCTACTTAGTGGTCATTGCTCTTGCAGAGAGCTTTATCTACCCCTGCATTCCTACTCACTTTCTAGGCATTGCTAGGCTGCTCTCCTCTCCTCACACAGAGAAGACCTTCTGTGTATACACTGATCACCTAGTGGTAATGGTAAAATGATATGCCAATATGGTTCCTTTCCCCTCCCCCATTACACTAATAAGCTCATCAAAGAAGCATATTACTGCATGCAGTACATTCATGTCTGTTTTTGCAGTTTGAAAAATAGTCTTGAAATGCTATTGTAGGCACTCAACAAATAACCTGAATACAGTTCTCATTCAATTCAGTTTAGTACAAATTAATTAAGCAAGTGAAAAAGAATGCTTACTTGTACTGGATGTTGGCTTCCTGTAAGAATGCTAACAGGGCTTGGGAACCATTTTGGAGAATATGGACATCAGTAACTGCTCCTTTTGATACATAGGAGATACTGCTGGGCTGCCACAGGTCCACCTGTAGTGCAGGAACCAACCTATAATTCATATTCAGTGCAGGTGGGGAAAGATCCATGTCACAATGTGAAACATGTCACCTTATTTATATTCAAAAACACCAAACACATTTTAGATCCAGATTCAATGCTTTCATCATCAGAGTAAAACTCTTATTTGATTTTTGAATTAGGTCTCCAAATTAGATCGTATCCATAATAGAATTTGATCATAATTTACAAGTAACAGTTTAAAGACCAATATACATTAAAGCCACAAGGTAAAAACTAAATAAAAATAGTTTTGTGTGACTTTGATATTCTTAAATATTATTACACAAATACTTGAATAAGAGAAAGGAGGACATAAACTACCTTTTATTTTACTACACAACTGACCTGTGGTAGCTTGGCAACATTTAAATGGAACTTTAAATGGAATACTCTCCAGGTACTTCCTCATTTCCCCCAACACAAGCACGCCTTTTATCAATTCCTACCCGGCCTTCACATGGCAATAGAAACATCCCTTTCCCAGGTCAGACTTTTCCACTAGGGCAGTCTCCTTGTCAGAGTTCTTAGAGCAACTCATGCTTTTTTCATTATGTAATTACATCTTATCAGAATGTAAGCTCCATTTAGTTACCACCTCATTTCAAGTGCCCAGAATGGTGCCTTGTGCACATCAGCAGCTCACTGTTGTATGCGTGTAGGCCCCATGTAATATTCACTCTATATTCACCCCACGTTCAGGGTTTTGCAGGAAAGCAGGAGCCATGTCTGTTGGGCTTACTGTGGTGTTCCCATGGCCTTGTCTAGTGCTCCATGTTCATCACTGAACTTAGCTAGAAGGCAAGAGAGCCTTAAGTTCTGCACAAGCCTAGAGCTACAATTTTTGATTAGGTATAGTTTGCCTTTACAGACATATCTCTGTCTTCTCTGTGTTTGGGACTCTTTTCTTCCTGCATTTCCAGCCTTAGTCTGTTACAGGGCCTTGGTTTCTGATCTGAAAAGATTTAGTTACTTTATCTTCACTTAGATGTCAGTGTCTGCATTCTGTTGGGAACTATAGAAGACTAAAAATACTTTGTGACTCAAGGAACTATACCTCTAGTGGTATAATTTAATCTTGAACAGGGTAGAGAGGCATTTGCTTTGGGGACAAAGAGTCTGCCTGTATTTTTTAAAGCACTCCACTAAGTTGCAAGGGCAAATCTGACTCAGCTAACATGCTAGTCCAACAATCATAGAAAAACAGAAGTGTGGGGCTGGAAGGGATGCTGAGAGGTCATTTGATCCATCTGTCAGCCCTTGGGCAAGGATACATCTAGGACTGAACAAACCTGTCCCCAGTAGATGTATCTAAACCACATCTTTTAAGTCTCTAAAACAGGAGAGTTCACAACATCCTAATGTAACTCATATTCACATTTAAGAAGATTGCAGACATTTTTCTTGATCTCTTATGCTGCAGCACAGCTTCATTTTTTCTTATTCCATTTTCCAGTAAGGAATGACTGGTTTCTTGCCTTTGTTAGTAAAGTATGCTGGTATCTTTCACTTTTCTCTATACGTTAGATTTTCTGATCCTTTAATCATCTTTGAAACCTGCCTTTAAACCCATTATAGAGACAGTTTTTTGATATTAAGGTTTGCTGCCATCCCTTAATGCCAGTAAAGATGAGGAAATAGTGCTGCATTTGGAAGGTAGAGAACCGTAAGAACTGAAAATAATATGAAGAGCCACTCTGGAAATTAGTTGATGTGTCATTTTCTAGAGTGTATGCTAAAAACGAATCCTCATCCTCTAGAAGATAGTAGCTTCCCTGCAGGGAGGTTCCAAGTGACATATCCTACCGCCTGACTGACCTGCAGAGGACTTCTTAGGAAGCCTTTCTGACCTGCTTTGTCAGAAAGCAATTGGTCTAAAGGAAATTAACAAAAATAGTTTGCAAAATCAGGAATTGTATTCTGGTTTGATATTAGGAAAGTTAGTTAAAATGTACTATCAGCTTTTCTCCAGTAAAATTTTGGGGAAAAGTGCTTGGATACATGACATGGGCATTTCAGTCTGGGGGGCAGGTACACGCCTATATCAAGATATAGGGGACAGTAATACTCATGTGAGATTTGTAAAATGTCCTACTTTATAGGTATTTCTGATCTTTTCAATAAAGCCTTGAGGTAGGAGTTAATGATAGATACATTTAAAGAATGAGAAGACTCAGATTTATAGAGGCAAAGGCAATTTTCCACAGATGAACTGCTCCAAAATGGTGACACAGCATGTGCTTAACTCCAATTCCCATACTTACTCACTGAGTAAGTGTCTTTTGGATCTTCTGGTGAAACAAGCAGCTTCCAACTTCCTGACTTAGTGTTTGACGAGGTCTAGTTGGCAGGTCTCATACTCTGGTCTTTCCTATCAGGGGTTATTTGCCTTATAAATTAATATGCAGGTATTTCAAAGCTTAAATCAGCCCACTCTGGGCAGGTTGCCATCATTTCCTTAGGGCCTGATCACATCTGGATAAAATGATAAACTGTCTTTGAAAGGCAAAGCTGGGTAACACTTTATAAAGATAACAAAGGATCAGTAACCTTGTCAGGATGGTCTCAGATTGTATGCCAACTATTGCAAGTCTTTGCTGTAAACAGCCATCTGATATTCCAGGGAAAGGGTGCTCCTTTGTGAAAAGTTCTGGCCTTGGAATCTAGTGGTTGTTTCCATGTTTTCCTTTCCTCATATGATTACTAGTCACATAGAGCCAGATCTACTTAGGAGGTAGAGGTAATGAAGGGTCCCTAGATGGCTCAGTTGGTTAAGTGTCTGACTCTTGATTTTGGCTCATGTCTTGATCTCAGGGTTGTGAGTTCAAGACCCACATTGGGCTCCATGGTGGCAGTAAAGCCTACTTAAAAAAGAAGAAAAAAAAGAAGAATGGAAGTAATTTAGTATATGATCAAGACTATGGACTTTTGAATCTGAAGGCCCTGAGCTGGGATGCTAGCTCTGGGTAATACTGGCTGTGTGACTTTGGGGGAGGTTTTAACATTTCTGAGCTTCAAATTCCTCATTTGTACTTTTAAGATAGTTAAAAAACCTATCTACATACTTTTCTGTAGGATAAGTTGGAAAAATAGAAGTAAAACACACAGCAGAAAGTCTGGCACATCGTGGAATCTTAAAAAAATATTTATTGTTTCTTTCTTTTTGAAAAGCATATAAAAAGAAAATCTGGAAGCAGTAAAGATAAAGTTCTACTTTGAGTGTTTCTGAGTAAAATGACGACTATAATGAGATTATTCCCTTATTGAGACATTAAAACCTACAGATGGCTTTAAGGAGGAGAAGAACCAATAAATAAACCAAAAATATGAACAAGGCTGGAATGTTTCCTAATGGAAAGGCAAACAACTGGATTTGAAGCCACTGTAGCCTACTGGTTAATTCCTGGGACTCTAGAGTCTGACTTTGCATGATTAAATTCAGGCTCTCCACAGTTAGCATCTGTGTGATATAGGGCAAGTTCCTTAATCTCTTTGGGACTTTCTTCAACTGTAAAATGAAGATGATAGTTACACTTCCTGGTTGTTATTGTTATGGGATTATAGAGACTATAGAAAATGCAGTCATTAAGAGCATAAATTTTGTAACTCAAGACAGGATGAGTTTGAATCCCAGTCTTGCTGCTTAATAGTTGTGTGACTCTGGGCAACTTACTTTAGTTCTCTATGCTTGTTTCCTCACTTATAAAATGGAGTCATAAATACATTTTATAGATTTGTTAGATTTAAACTAATATCTATAAAATACTTTAAACAGCACCTGGTGTTTACCAGGGGCACCGGGTTGGCTCAGTGGTTGAGTGTCTGTGTTTGGCTCAGGTTGTGATCCTGGGGCCCTGGGATCGAGTTGCGCATCGGGCTCACCACAGGGAGCCTGCTTCTCCCTCTGCCTATGTTTCTCTCTCTCTGTGTCTCTCATGAATAAATAAAGTCTTAAAAAAAATTAAACTACCTGGTGAACAGAGGTCATTCATTAAATGATAAATAATTCAAAATTCAAAAATAACGTCTTTGCAATTAAAAAATATATTTTAGTCTGGCATGAATTTTATGGCTCTTCTGGCCCTTGTGCTGTTTATTTATTGGCCTAATCCAGCCTTCATGAAGCATCTACCTGTCGTTTAGGCCTATGGCTGATTACATATCAGCCATCTGAACCATGGCTGGTTCAGATATCAGTGAAGGTGTAGTCAGTGTCCCTTAGCAGTTTCAGAGGAGTCCTACATGTGGATATTGGGAAGATCTGGTGTTTCTTCAGCTTGGGAACAGATGGCCTGCTTCCCAGCTGCTTGAGGTAACACAGAAGCATGAGAGAGGAGAGTCTTACTCTATATTTACTCTTACATTTGGTTTGGAAAAGTGTTAAGCACTTACGTGTCACATAACAGAGATCTTACTGCACAGAAAAGCACCCTCTCTTATTTACCCTAACAATTGTCTTTTTGGTCTGAATTCATTTAACCTTTTTGAATCTTAAGATCTTTGTCAGGATGCCTGGGTGGCTCAGCGGTAGGGTGTCTGCCACCTAAATTTTGTCTACTCATCTCATTCTCAACTCTCAAGTTTTTATTTTTTAAAAAGATTTTATTTATTTGAAAGAGAGAGAGGGAGAGAGAGAGAGAGGGAGAGAGAGAGGGAGGGAGAGGGAGGGAGAGGGAGGGAGAGAGAGAGAGAGAGAGAGAGAGAAAGAGAGAGCGAGCATGAATAGGGAAAGGAACAGAAGGAGAGGGAAAAGAAGACTCCTTGCTGAGTAGGGAGCCCAATGTGGACTCGACCCCAGGACTGGGATCATGACTTGAGCCGAAGACAGACTCTTAACCAACTGAGTCACCCAGGTGCCCCAACTCACAAGTCTTTAAATTTTAGAGTGTCCACTTCAGCAACATAAAGAAATGCTTGTATTTTGTGGCTATTATTTGTCCTTGTTCTACTTCTTAGGACTCCTTAACATTTCAGATACCAGGGGGCTGCTAGAAGGGAAACTTAGCTAGAGATCTCCTGTAAACTAAAGGCATTGGTAGGTTGTTAAAATTTGGGGACTCATTTTAACTAGCTTCAGTCTCTCTCCCTTACAAAATGCTAAGTTATCACTTCCCTAAAGCACAGGCCCAATAAATACAACAAAGTCTCCAGGAATTTAGGCAACTCTTATTGTTTCACTATTATAGAAAGATGAAAATATATTAACTAATTAGGGATTAAAATAATCATAAAAATTAGTGGAGGCCCAACAGCGGGATAAAGTAAATCCAAATGAAAGCATTGCTTGTAAATTTCATTATATTAGAAATTCATACTACTAGGACAAATACTAGTCATCATAAAAGAATTATTCCTATGACATTAGGTAAAGGTGGGAATGCCTGGTGAAGCTCTGTTTTGATGTTCAAGTTTTCTCTCCGATTCTCTTCAAGGCTGAATGCTGATTGTCATAATTGGATAATAAGTCTCATTTATTCAATAAAGTACACACGTTGTAAAAAAAGAAAATGATTTCTAACATTTCCCTGGACTATTAATTGGTACATTCACCAATTGAAAGGATTATTGAAGCCCATCAGTCAAAGATTCTTGGAATATATGGGTAGTCAAAAAAGATTTATTTGCTTGTTTCAACAAGCGGTAATCTCAGAAAGATGGTGTTAGAACTTATGGGATTTGGGTTTGTGTTAGGTGATTTTGTGTGGGGCTTAAGGAACTGGGATTTTTATTTGGGTTGAATGCTATAATGAAGGGAATTCCACCATTGGATATCTTGATAATTTTACTTGCAAGGTGAAAGAAACAATTAGAGCTATAATTGATAAAGAAACAATAGTCATATCAGCCAAACAAGGTGGAGGTTTTGTCATTTTTCTGATTTGGAATATATATATTTTTGGTCTGTGTTTAGACAGGATCACAGGGGTCTCATTTTTATCTTATTTTATGAAGAACACAGAATGGTCTTGTCTGGTGTTGGTACTCTGTAAAGTGTTCTAATAGGAGAAACCCAAGGTCTAGCTGTTAGTGCTGGGATGGCTCCTGGCTGCCAGAGCTGTTTTTCTTCATCTCAGGAAAAATCACTATTTTACTAAGGTCATGGGATAACTAATGGTATGCCCAATGAGAGGTACGAACTCTCTGCATTATCAGGCCAGAATGGCTTGGAGGAGGTGATTTGAATACTAGGTCCACTGGGGCTACAGAATGAAGGATGTAGACTTGTGATGGTCTACCAAGGAGAATTAGGAACTCAATGACATCTGACTTTGGCACCTGCATCTTTCTGTAGTACCTGCATAGCATATAAAAGAGTTGATACTACTTAATTCCTGCTCTCTAAGTGAACACTTGAAGACTTAAAAATACTAAGGAAAGGTTTCTAACTGCTCCACTTGAGACTGAGAATTTAGCCACCACTCAGGAAAGTTATTAGATCAGGGCAATATTATTTCATTATATTTTGCTAGCTTAAAATAATTATATTCTTAAGAATTGAGTTAGCATTTTTAGCCTGGCTTTGTAGAATGGATAAAAATAATCAGAGATCATCTGATGCATCACTTGAATATCCATTAATAAGGACATTTGAAGATAGGAGCCCCTGGGCTGCCTCCCATCAAGTAATAGAGATTTCCTTCTATTTTCTATTGATGATTTATGGTTTTAACATAGACGATTTTTTCATAATATTTGATTGCTACATTCAGAAGTATTTCATTTGGTGTACTAAAAAACAGTATGTTAACACATTTATATTTTGGATATTTTCTGGAGTTTAACACGCAGTGAAAATTCACTTCAGAGTTTGTTTTGCACAAGAATTCTATGTATCACAAAAAAATCAAACCTCATCTTTGGCTCGGTGAGAAAATTAATAGAAAGTAAAAGAAATAGCTTCATTCTGGTTCTGTGTAAAGTTTGCTATGTCACATTTCAGAGACTTAATCTTCCTATTTAGAAATAAAGGGCTTGAAGAACATTAGTTCTGATTTTCCCTTATACTCTATAATTCTGCCAGACTCACTGTGCTTTTCTGAGTATAAAAGTTTACATTTTCCTAGGAAAATCTCTTTCAAGTTCATTCATGTTTTCCTTATTACTCTCAGAGTTATAAAAAAGGCCTTCTAAACAATTCTGCACTAATATCATATTTCAGTGATCAGTTTTATTGACTTATTAGATCAGTAATGAAAATGATATATAAGGTAACTATTCATTTTTTTTAAATTCTAATTTTTTTCAACCCCTTTACTGAAAGCATTTTTCCAAAGGAGTTGGAAAATGATAAAATAATTATTTGCTTCCACATTAATTGCTAGCTGATAAAAAGGCCAGTGAGAAATCCTTAAAGTAGAGGCCAGGTGATCAAGTGACAGATAATCATCCTTTGAACAACCCAGAGGATCTGGAGATTGTTCTGTCTCTCTGTTGTTTATGAGAATAGACTGATTTCAAAAACTCAGCTGTAAGTACCCCACATCCATTCATTCTTTACTGAGGTATCTACGGTGTTTTAGCCATCAAGCTATATTCTCAGGATACAATGATGAGTAAGACATACCTTGGCCTTCAAGGACTAAACAGATGTTACATGCTCAGTCTATAAAGGGAAGACACACCAAGACTGTTTATTTACATCTGGAAGGTAGTTTGAGAAAAGTTTCCTAGGAGGAGTTGTTTATGCATAATACTGAATGAGGAGTAGGAGTTAGCCTGGAAAAGGTGAGGAGAAGAGAGAAGGGGGACTTAAAAGGCATCATTCAGAGACTTCCATATGAAGGCGGTTTGTATCAAGAATGGAAGAACTAACATAAATAAATAAAAATAATGGAACAGCTATGTTGAAGTTTACCTGAGCCCTATGACCCTGTCAAACAGTGATCCCACTGCCCCTTTGTATTTTTAAATGGCTTACTCTAATGAATGATTCATAGAACTTCGAAAAGACTCACAGATTCCCTTTTTGTTTACCTATGACAAGCTCTGGCATAGACCCTCAGATTCCCATTCTTTGTCTCATAAATAATTAGCTGAATGGTTTGTCCCCATTAATCACGCCGAACAACATGCCTGTTACTTCAACAATTAAGCTTCTCTCTTTCCACCAGGGCCCTGAACTTTTTTCCACCCTCACTGGCTATAGCCCCTCTGTAACAGTCCTTCCTGAGCATCAACTGACCTCATAGTGAAACATCCTCTGATCAAGTCCCTTTCAGCCCACTTCCCCATACCTGGTTCTTTTTTTTTTTTTTTTTCCCATACCTGGTTCTTGCTAGCCTTGTTCACTGTTCCTCTTGAAAGAAAAACCCTTTTCTTTCTGACTTTTGAGATTTGTACATGTTACGGTTGACATGTTTACCCTACTGCAGTAGTCTTTTTTCCTGCATTTGCAATAATTCTTTTGAATAAAGTTTATCCTTCCCTAACTCTGAATTTGTTTTTTATTTGATAACACTATACAAAATCATGCTCATGGTTTATTTGGAGGACTGAAAGTAAAGAAGTAGTTCTTTTAACCAATTCCTATGTAATGGAGCTGACATAACTAAAGTTCATAGTGTCATTTAGGGGTACGCAATGAACTAATCCTTGGGTGAAGTCCTGGGTCAAGTTCCTTGACGAGTCCCACCCTTGTATGCCTGTATTTGGGTCAGCTTTCCTCCCCAGCTTTATTGAGATGTATAACATTGTATAATTTTAAAGTATACAACAGGGATCCCTGGGTGGCGCAGCGGTTTGGCGCCTGCCTTTGGCCCAGGGCGCGATCCTGGAGACCCGGGATCGAATCCCATGTCGGGCTCCCGGTGCATGGAGCCTGCTTCTCCCTCTGCCTGTGTCTCTGCCTCTCTCTCTCTCTCTCTCTCTCTCTCTGTGTGTGTGACTATCATAAATAAAAATTAAAAAAAAAAATAAAGTATACAACATGTTGACTTGATACACTTATAAAATATAAGTGATTTGATACACTCCATTATGTCATTTAATTACCATTTCTTTGTTGTTGTGGTAAGAACATTTAAGATCTAGTTTCTTAGGAATGTTTCATATAATGTAGTATTTTTAACAATAACCAAAATGTTACACATTACATACCCCAAATTTATCTTATAACTGGAAATTTGTACCCTTTGACATCTCACAACTTCCTCCACCACTAAGTCCCTGACAACCACCATGCTACTCTGTTCCTTTAGCGTTTAAGATTCCACATATAAGTGAAATCATATGGTGTTTGCCTTTCGCCATCTGACTTATTTCACTTAGCATAATACCTTCAAGGTCCAGACATGTCATAAATGTCAGGATTTCCTTTTCTCTCATGATTAAATAATATGCCATTGTGTGTGTATGTGTATACACAAACACACACACACAGTACATTTTTTGATCCATTCATCTATTGACAGACACTTAGGTTGTTTCTACATCTTGACTATTATAAATAATGCTGTAATAAACATGGGAGTGCAGGTATCTTTCTGAGATCATGTTTTCACTTTCTTTGGATATATACCCAAGAAGTGGGGTTGCTGGATCATATAGTAGTTCTATTTTTAATTTTAATGAACCTCCACACTGCTTTCCATAATGGCTATACCAATATGCATTTCCACCAATAGTGCACATGTGTTCCTTTTTCTATACATCCTTGCCAACGTTTGTTATTTCTATGTGAAGTGATATCTCTGTGGTTTAGATTTTTTCTTCTTGTCGGCTTTTCAGTGCCTAGCTCTTACTATGAATGTGTAGTTAAGGTAAGCAGACATCTCCAGAGATAGATATACCAGAAAACAGAAAAGAGGAATACAGAGATATCAGAAACAGAAAAAAGGAATTCAGAGGAAAGAGATAATACATGGAAGAGAGCAGAAGATGGAAGTCAAAGAAACTGTAATAAGTGCAATGAATGTTTCTGAGGTAAGAGAATGAAACAAGAGCACACTTATGCTCACTGCAGAATTATTTATAATATTCAAGATATGGAAGCAAGTATCCATGCTCATGGATTGGAAGAATTAATACTGTCAAAATATCCATAATTCTCAAAGCAGTCTACAGAGTCAATGCAATCCCTAGCAAAATACCAACAGCATTTTTCACAAGAGTAGGACAAATGATATTAAAATTTGTAGAGAACCATAGAAGACTCTGAATAGCTAAAGAAATCCTGAGAGAAGAATGAAACTAGAGGTATCACAATCCCAGATTTCAAGATAAACTACAAAACTACCATAATCCGAACAGTTTAGTACTGGCAAAAAAATAGACACAAGGTCAATGGAACAGAATAGAGAGCCCAGAAATAAAACCACATTTATATGGTCAATTAATCTATGACAAAGTAGGCAAGAATATGCCAAGGAGGAAAGAAAGCTTTTTCAATAAACAGTGCTGAGGAAACTGGATAGCTACACACCAAAGAATGAAACTGAACAGCTTTCTAATACCATATAAAAATTCAAAATTGCTTAAAAACCTAAATATGAGATCTGAAACCATGATCTTCCTAGAAGAGAACACAAGCAGTAATTTCACAGATATCAACTATAGCAACATTTTTCTAGACATGTCTCCTGAGGCAAGGGAAATGAAAGAAAAAGGTAAACTATTGGGATTACACCAAAATAAAGCTTTTGCCCAGCAAAGGAAACCATCAACAAAACAAAAAGTCAACCTGAATGGGAGAAGATATTTGCAAATGATATACAACTGAACACCAAAAAAAACCCCTAAATAATCCAATTTAAAAATAGACAGAGGACCTGAACTGACATTTTCCCAAAGAAGACATATCATATCCAAGACCTATCCAACAGACCAATGAAAAGATGCTCAACATGACTCGTCGTCAGAGAAATGCAAATCAAAACCACAATGAGATATCACCTAACACCTGTTAGGATGGCTAAAATCAAGGAGATAATAATAAGTGTTGTCAAAGATATGGAGAAAAAGGAACCCTCATGCATTGTTAGTGAGAATGCAAACTGGTGCAGCCACTGTGGAAAACAGTATGGAGGTTTCTCAAAAAATTAAAAAATAGGGATCTCTGGGTGGCGCAGCGGTTTAGCGCCTGCCTTTGGCCCAGGGCGCGATCCTGGAGACCCGGGATCGAATCCCACATTGGGCTCCCGGTGCATGGAGCCTGCTTCTCCCTCCGCCTGTGTCTCTGCCTCCCTCTCTCTCTCTCTCTCTGTGTGTGTGTGTGACTATCATAAATAAAAAAAATTAAAAAAAATAAAAAAAAATAAAAAAATAAACTACATATGATTCAATAATTCTACAATCAGGTATTTATTCAGGGAAAATTAAAACACAGTATATGCACCCCTATGTTTACTGCACCATTATTTACAATAACAAGGACATGTAAGCAACTTAAGTGTCTACCAACAGATGAATAGGTAAGGAAAATGTGGTGTACACACACACGCGCACACACGGTGGAATATTACACAGCAATAAAAAGGATGATATCATGCCATTTGACAGAACATGGATAGACCTACAGTGTAATGCTAAATGAAATAAGAGACTGAGAAAGATAAATACCATGTGATTCCACTCATAAGTGCAATCTAAAAGAAGTGAACAAACAAAAAGGAGAATCAGAACTGTGAATACAGAGAATAAACTGATGGCTGCCTGAGGAGAGGGGGCTGGTGTATTGGGAATGGTGAAGGAGAGTGAGAGATACAGATCATTAGTTATAAAATTAATAAGTCATGGGAATAAAAAGCAGAGCATAAGGAATACAGTCAATGATACTGTAATAGCAATGTAATGAGACAGATGGTAGGTATACTTGTAGTGAACATAGAATTATGTATAAGCTTGTCAAATCACTAAGTTGTACACCTGAAAGTAATGTAACATTGTATGCCACCAAACTGAAAGAAATAACATAAATCTGTACGTACCTGTAATAAAGTTGAATTTATAAATTAAGCACAATAAAATTAATAATGACAATAACAATTATAACAATATAGTGGTAAAAGTCATGTGAATATAGCCTCAAAAAAAGATATGGTTTGTGTGTATATATCCACACACACACAAATGTGCACACACATACACTAGAATAGTACCCAGCCATAAGAACAAATGAAATCTTGCCATTTTCCACAACATGGATGGAGCTAGAGGGTATTATGCTACATAACGTAAGTCGGAGAAAGAAAACTACCATATGAGTTCACTGATATATGAAATCTAAAAAAAACAAAACAGAAACAGACTCAGATACAGAGAACGATTTGGTGGTTACAAGATGGGAAGGGTGGAGGAATGAAAAAAATAGGAGAAGGGAATTATAAGTTATAGGGATGTAATGTACAGCATAGGAAACATAATAATATTGTAACAACTTTGTATGGTGACAGATGACAGCTAGATTTATTGTGATTGTTTCATGATGTATATAAATGTTGAATCACTATGTTGTACAGTTGAATCTAATATAACACTGTATGTCAACTACACTTCAATGAAAAAGAAAAAGAAATGGGGTGAAAAAAGAGCAGAATACTCTAAAAAAGGAAAAAATAGAGAATAAAGAAGAGAAGAAATTTAAATTCCAGTAGTTGGAATACAAAGTTGAGGAAATTTCACAGAAAGTAAAACAAAATGGTAAAAAGATGGAAAATAGAGAAAATATAAAAAAATAAGTTAAACCATGCAGTCCAACCTCTGATAAATAAAAGAGTCATAAAAAGTATAGAAAAAAATAGAAGGGAGAATATTATCAGATCATTAATACAAAAATTCAGAACTTTTCCATGAATTTCCAGATTAAAAGGAGTTGAGTTCACAATGAATTAAATAGACCGATACTAATTTACATCATTATAAAATTTCAGAATACTAGGAATAAGGAAAATCCTGCAAGTTTCTACACTTTATGTTAATGATAACCTAGCCATGAGATTTTCATTTCTAGTAATACAGAGAGCAGGGTAACTTCAACATTCCCCTGCTACAAGACAGCTAGAAAATGCTAAATAAAATATAACTAAAATGTCTTTAAAAGTAGAGTGGAGCTCCCCAAAACATACGGGAAATTCCCAGAAGCCTAAAATAAAGAAAATAGCAACTAGATCTGTACACATGTTGACTGTGATGGTAGTCCAGGTTCAGAACTGTGGGTGTCTCTACAAATCACATTGGGAATAAAACTGAGATTCGAGACTCAAAGTTGGGAGCTGGAGCAGATTCTAGCATAAAACTGAACGTAAAAGGACAATCCTCAAAGAGTGGGATTTATTTTTTTAATCTTTAAAAAAGATTTTATTTATTTATTTATTTGAGAGAGAGCGCGCACAAGCGGGGGGCGGGGCAGCAAGCAGAGGGAGAGGGAGAAGCAGGCTCTCTGCTGAGCAGGGAGCCCAATGAGGGACTCAATCCCAGGACCCCAAGATCATGACCTGAACAGAAGGCAGATGCTTACCTGAATGAGCCACCCAGGCATCCCAAGAGTAGGTTTATAAAAAGTCTACATACCAGTAAGTTTTGATAAGGAAGCATTTTGTATTAATAAATGCACCTCTCTAGACAGAGAAAGATGCACCCTCAAGCTGGCCACTCAGAATTCATAGCAATACAGGCCTACCTTAAGAACCAAGAAATATCTCAGACAATCTATACCTAAAGGAACCACAAAAAAGATCAAAATCCAAAGTTAGGCAAGGAAATAAAGATCAGAGTGGAAATAAATAGAAAATAAAAGGGAAATAGAAAAAAATCAATGGAGCTAAGAGCTTGTCCTTGGAAAGATAAACAAAACTGACAAATCTTTAGTTAGACTTACCCAGAATTAAAAAAATGAGGGCTCAAATAAAGTCAGAAATGAGAGAGGAGAGATTGTAACACATATCATTGAAATAAAAAGGATCATAAGAGACTTCTATGAATAATTACACACCAAAACCTAGAAGAAATAGATAAAATTTTAGAAACATACAAACTTCTATGTTACTAAATCATGAAGAAAAATAAAATCCAAATTGATTGATTACTGGAAGGGAGATTGAATCAGTAATCAAAAACCTCCCAAAAAACAAAAGTCCAGGATCAGACAGCTTCACTAGTGAATTCTACCAAACATTCAAAGATGATTTAATACCTATCCTTCTCGAGCAATTCCAAAAATCTGAAGAGTAGAGGGGTACTTTGGAGCTTATTTTATGAGGCCAGCTTTAATTACCCTCATAGCAAAATGAGATAAAGATATTGTAAAAAATAAATAAATAAAATTACTAACCAATATTTCTGATAAATATAGATGCAAAATTTTTTCAGCAAAATATTAGCAAGCTGGATTCAATAATACTTAAAAATGACATATCATGATCAAGTGGGATTTATTTTGGGGATGCAAAGATGGCTCAACATTCTCAGATCAATCAATGTGATCAATTACATTAATAAAAAATAAAACCACATGATCATATCAATAGATTCAGAAAAATCATTTGGTAAAAACTCTCAAGAACATGGGGATAAAGGGAATGTACCTCAACATAATAAAGGTAATAAATGACAAACCCACAGCTAACATGATAGTCAATGTTGAAAAGCTAAAAGGTTTTCCTGTAAAATCAGGAACAAGATAAGAATGCCCACTCTCATCACTTTTATTTAACATAGTATTGGAAGTTCTGATCAGAACAATCAGGTAGGGAAAATAAAAGACATCCATATTGCAAAAGAATAAGTAAAATTGTCATTATTTGCAGAAGACATGATTTTATATATAGAAAACCCTAAAGATTAAAAAAAAAACCTGTTGGGGCTAATAAATTCAGTAAAGACGCATAGTACAAAATCAACATACATAGTACAAAATCAACACATAATACAAAATCAATGTAAAGAAATCTGTTGCATTCCTATACACTAATAATGAAGCAAGAAATGAAATTAGGACAATAATCCCATTTATATGGCACCCAAACCAATAAAATATCTAGGAATAATCTTAACCAAGGAGGTGAAAGACCTGTACTCTGAAAAGTATAAAATTCAAGATGATGCAAAGAAATGGAAAGACATTTCATGCTGATAGGTTGGAAGAAAAAATTTTGTCTATACTATCCAAAGCAATCTACAATTTAATGCAGTCACTATCAAAATACTAACAGAATTTTTCACAGAACAATTAATCCTGAAATTTGTATGGGACCACAAAGACCTTGAATAGACAAAGCAATTTTGAAAAAGAAAAACAAAACTGGAAGTATCACAATTTCAGACTTAAAGTTATATTATGAAGCAGTAAGAATTAAGATAGTATGGTATTGGCATAAAAATAGACACATGGACCAACGGGATAGAAAAGAAAACTCACGATTACATGGTTAATTAATCTTCGACAAGGGAGGAATGAATACACAATGGGAAAAAGAAATCTTTTCAACATATGGTGTTGGAAAACTAGACAGCCACATGCAAAAGAATGAAACTGGACCATTTCTTTCACCACACACAAAAATAAACTCAAAATGGATTAAAGACCCTAATGTGAGACCTGAAACCAGAAAAATCCTTGAAGAGGACAGGCAGCAATCTCTCTGACATCAGCTGTAGCAACATTTTCTACATATGTCTCTTGAGGTGAAAGACATAAAAATAAATTATTAGGACTACATCAAAATAAAAACTGTCTGAACAGCAAAGAAAACAATCAACAAAACAAAAGACAACCTGCTGACTGGGAGAAGATATTTGCAAATGACATATCTGATAAAGGGCTAGTATCTAAAATTCATAAAGAACTGATACAACTCAATACCCAAAACACAGATAATCCAATTAAAAATGGACAGATGACATGAACAGACATTTCTTCAAAGAAAACAGCCAGATAGCCAATAGATACAGGAAAAGATGTTCAAGATCCCTCATCATCAGGGAGATGCAAATCAGAACTACAGTGAGGGGCACCTGGGTGGCTCAATCAGTTAAGTGCCTGTCTCCTTCAGCCTAGGTGAAGATCTTGGGGTCCTGGAATTGAGCCCCACATTGGCTCTCTTCTTAGTGGGGAGTCTGTTTCTCCTCTCACTCTCCCTCTGTTCTCAAATAAATAAATAAAATCTTAAAAACAACCTACAGTGAGACATCATCCTTATACCTGTCAGAATGGCTAAATCGCAAACACAAGAAACAAATGATGACAAGGACATGAAGAAAAAGGAACCCTTGTGTAATGTTGGTGGGAATGCTAGCTTGTGCGGCCACTGAGGAAAACGTAGGAACCTTCCTTAAAAAGTTAAAATATGGATCTAGCCTATGATCCAGTAATCACAGTACCAGGTATTTAGCCCTCAAAATACAAAAACACTAATTCAAACACTAATTCACTATGTTTATTTCAGCATTATTTACAATAGCCAAATTATGGAAGCAATCTAAGTGTCCACTGATAGATGAATGGATAAAGAAGATATGACATATTAATACAATAGAATATTATGGAGCCATAAAAAATGAAATCTTGCCCTTTGTAACACCATGGACAGAGCTAGAGAGTATAATGCTAAGCAAGTCAGTCAGAGAGAGATAAATATGGTATAATTTCACTCATATGTGGAATTTAAGAAATAAAACAAATGAGCAAAGAAGAAAGAAGACAAACCAAGAAACAGACTTTTAACTATAGAGAACAAACTGATGGTTACTAGAGGGGGGCAGGGGTGGGGCTTTGGGAGAAACAGGAGATGGGGATTAAATAAAACCTAATAAAATGGAAAAAAAATACCTAGAGTAAATTTAACCAAGGAAGTGAAATACCCATACATTTAAAACTATAACACAGTGGTAAAAGAAATTGAAGAAGACACCAATAAATGGAAAAACAATCTATGCTCATGGATTGGGGAAATTGATATTATTAAAATGTCCATACTACCCAAAGCAATCTACAGATTCAATGGAATTCCAATCAAAATCCCAATGGCATTTTTCACAGAAATAGAACAAACAATCCTAAAATTCATATGGAACCACAAAATACCTTGAATAGCCAAAGCACTCTCAAGAAAGAACAAAGCTGAAAGTATCATACCCCCTGAATTCAATCTATATTACAAAGTTATAGTAATCAAAGTAGTATGGTATTGGCATAAAAATAGACACATAGATCAAATGGGATAGAATAGAAAGCCCAGAAATAAACCCATGCATGTATACGATGGGTAAAGGACAGTCTTTTTAATAAATGGTGTGGAAAAAGCCAGAGAGCCAGAAGCAAGAGAATGAAACTATATTACTACCTAATGGTATATACAAAAATTAACTTAAAATGGATGAAATACTTGAATCTATGATCAAAAGCCATAGAAATTCTAGGATAAAATATGGGTGGTAAACACTGACATTGATCTTAATAATGTTATCTTAGATCTGATTCCCAAGGCAAAGGCAACAAAAACAAAAATAAACAAATGGGAATAAACTAAAAAGCATCTGTACAGCAAAGGAAACCAGCAACAACAAAAAAAGGCAATCTACTGAATGGAAGAAAATATTTGCAAATAATATATCCAATAAGGAGTTAATATCCAAAATATATTGAGGACTCATACATACTCAACTCAGTAAGAACAAATCAATCCATTTAAAAAATGGGCAGAGGATCTCAAATGACATTTTTCCAAAGAAGCATACAGATGGCCAGCAGGCAGATGAAAAGATGCTAATCATCAAGGAAATCACGCAAATCAAGACCACAATGAGATCACCTTACACCAGTTAGAATGGCTATTATTAAAAAAGATAAGAAATAACAAATTTTAGTAAGCACGTGGTGAAAAGAGAGCCCTTTTACACTGTTGGTGGAAATGTAAATTGGTGGAGCCACCGTGGAAAGCAGTACGGAGGTTTCCCAAAAAATTAAAAATAAAACTACCATATGATCCAATATTTCTACTCCTGGGTATTTATCCAAATAAAACAAAAACACTAACTTACAGGGATGTATGCACCCTGTGTTTACTACATTATTTACAACAGCCAAGATATGGAAACAACCTTAGTGTGTATTGATGTACAAATGGATAAAGAATATTTGGGATATATACACAATGGAATACTACTTAGCCACTAAAAGAGAATTAAATCTTGCCATTTGTGACAACATGGATGCACCTTGATCTAAATAAATTCAGTCAGATAGAGAAAGATAAGTACCATATGATCTCACTTATGTGTGGAATCTTAAAAACTAAAAACTAAAAAAAAAAAAAAAAAAAAAAAAAACCTCATGGATATAGAGAACTGAGTGATGATTGCCAGGAGGAATGGGAGTTGGGAGATGGGCAAAATGGAGGATGGTGGTTAGAAGGTATAGATTTCAGTGAAATGAATAGCTCATGGAAATGTGGTGTATAACATGGTGACTATAGTGAATGGCATTGCAACGTGTATTTGATGGTTGCCAAGAGAGCAGATCTTGAAAGATCTCATCAAAAGACTTTTTTTAAAACTTTTTATGGGGATGGATTATGAGTAGTTTTATTATAGCAATCATTTTACAACACTGTGAAGTGCTGAATTATTATATTTTATACCTGAAATTAATATAATACGGTATGTCACTTATACTTCAAACAGCCATTATGCCCTTCCAGACAGGTGCCACCACATGCCCTCACACTTACCACCCTGCACCACTAGACTCAGGGTCACAATATGCCCCCATCTGTAAGTGAGTTTTCTCACTTACTGAAGTCAGTTCATAAAGTCTAGAAGTGACAGCTTCTTCAAAAGCCCAGGGACCTGTGCAAGGCTCCAGAGATCATGAAGAATCAGAGAAACATGACTGCACCAAATTTAAATACAGTGAACTTCCAGTAACTGGCCCTAAAGAAATGGAGATCCAGAAATTGCCCTTTAAAGAATTAAGAAATTATTCTAAAGATGCTCAGAGAACTACAAGACAACAGAGATAAGAATTTAATGATATCAGGAAAACAGTAAAAGAATAAAATTATAAGATCAACAGAGAGTAAACAAACAAAATATCCCAACTAGAAATTTTGGGGCTAAAGAACACAATGACTGAAGAATTCAACAGAGAGTTTCAACACCAGACTTGACCAGTCAGAAGAAAGAATCATTGAACTAGAAGACAGATCAACTGACATTATCCAATCAGATGAACAAAAATTAAAAAAAAAAGGATGAAGAAGAATGAGAAAAACTGTGGGACTTATGGGACACCATTTAAAGAAATAATGAAGGGTATACCTAACTGGCACAGTAGGTCAAGCATCTGACTCTAGAATTCATTTCAGGTTTTTATCTCAGGGTTGTGAGATTGAGCCCCACGTCAGGCTCTGTGCTCAGCACAAAGTGTGCTTGGGATTCTCTCTCCTTCTTCTTCTGCCCCTCCTGTTTATATTTCTCTCTCTTTCTCTAAGGTAAATACATCTTAAAAAAAAAAAAGAAAAAGAAATAATGAGTACACCACTGGAATCCAAGAAGGAGAAGAGGTACCTGAAAGGGGTAGAATGTTTATTTGAAGAAATAATGGTTGAGAACTTTCCAAACCTGGGGATATTTGGATATACAAGTTCATGAGGATAATATGTCATCGCAAAATTTCAAATGGAAAAGATCTTCTCCAAGATATATTATAATGAAAATGTCTAAAATCAAAGACAAAGAGAGATTTTTTAAAGTAGCAAGAGAAAAAAAATACTCTCATACAAGGGAATCACCATTAGGCTGCCAGCAGATTTCTGTCTGAGACCCTGAGGATCAGAAGAGAATAGAATATTTGAAGTGCTAAAAGACACTCACAGCCAAGAATACTTCACCCAGCAAGTTGTCTTTCAGAAATTAAGGTCAGATAAATATTTTCCCTAATAAACAAAAGCTGAGGGAATTCATCACCACTAAATCTGCCCTACAAGAATGCTAAAAGAGTTCTTCAATTTGAAATGAAAAGATGTTAATCAGTAACACGAAAACATATATAAATATACATCACACTGGTAAAAGCAAGCATATAGTCATATTAAGAAAAAGCTAGTACTGTATTATGGTGGTGTGTTAGCTACTCTAAAAGTTAAAGGATAAAATACTAAAAATAGCTATAGCTACAATAATCTGTTAATGAATACAAAATGTAAAAAGACGCAAATTGTGAAATGGAAAACAATATAGTGGAGGTATAAAGAGGATTTGTATGTGCTTGATGTTAAATTGTTATCAGAGTAAAGTCGATTATTCTATCAATCATGTTTTATATAAGCTTCACAGTAACCACAACGCAAAGACCGACAGTACATTCACAAAAGATAAAGAGAAGGGAATCAAAACCTATCACTATGGAAAATCATTAATTCACAAAGGAAAGGAGCAAGAGAAGAAGAAAGGAACAAGGGGACCACAAAAACAGTAAAAAAACAAAACAATGAGTAAGTCCTTACCTAGCAATAATAACTCTAAATGTAAATGAATTGAATTCTCCAATCAAAAGACATAGAATAGTTGACCAATTAAACAACAACAACGAAAAACCAAACCAAATAAAATCAAACCAAATCAAGAACCAACTATGTTCTACTTACAAGACACTCACCTCAGGTTAAGGACATACATAAGCTCAAAGGGAAGGGATGCAAAGAGATATTCCAGGCAAGTGAGCCAAAAGAGAGCAGGAACAGCTGTATTTATAATAGACAAAATAGAAATGTATATATTTAATATATAAGCCAAAAATGGTAATAGGAGGCAAATATGGTCATTATATATTGTCATTAATATGGTCATCAATAATAATAAGATCAATTCACACAAGAAGTTATAATAATCATCAATATATATGCATCCAATACTGGAGTGCTAAATTTTTAAGCAAATATTACCAGATCTTAAGGGAGAAATAGACAAAAAATACAGTAACAGTAGGAGACTTCAATATTCCACTTTCAAAGATGGATAGATCAGTCAGACATAAAACAAGAAAACACTGGACTTGAACCACACATTAGACCTAATGGACCAAGGGACATACATATATATATAACATTCCATCCCACAGCATCAGACCATATGCATGGTCTCCTCAAGTGCATATGAACATTCTCTAAGATAAATCCTATGGCAAGTCACAAAAAAACTTTTAGCAAATTTAAGAATATTGAAATCATACCAAGTATCTTTTTTGCACACAATGGCTTGAAACTAGGAATAGTAAGTGGAAAACTCACAAATATATAAAAATTAAATGACACACTCCTGAACAACCAATTGATCAAAGAAGAAATCAAAACAGAAATTAACAAAATTCAAAACAAATGAAAATAGAAATACAATGTATCAAAACCTAGAGGATGCTACAAAAGCATTTAAGAGTGAAAAAAATACTTAGATTAAGAAAAAAGAGGGATGCCTGGGTGGCTCAGTGGTTAAGCATCTGTCTTCGGCTCAGGGCATGATCCTGGAGTCCCAGGATCAAGTCCCACATTGGGCTTCTTGCATGGAGCCTGCTTATCCCTCTGCCTATGTCTCTGTGTCTCTCCTGAATAAATAAATAAAATCTTAAAAAAAAAAAGAAATTTCAAATACACAACCTAATTTTATACCTCAAGAAACTAGGAAAAGAAGAATAAACAGCTCTAAAAAAAAAAAGCAGATGGAAGAAAATAATAGAGATCAGAAACAGAAAAAAATTAACAAAATCAAGAACCGGTTTTTGAAAAAATAAGCAAAATTTGACAATAACTTTAGATAGGCTAAGAAAAAAAGAAAAATAAATAAAATCAGAAAGGAAAGAGGGACATTACAACTGATACTACAGAAATAGAAAAGATAATGAGATTACACTGAACAATTAAAAGCCAAAAAATTGGGATCCCTGGGTGGCGCAGCGGTTTGGCGCCTGCCTTTGGCCCAGGGCGTGATCCTGGAGACCCGGGATCGAATCCCACGTCGGGCTCCCGGTGCATGGAGCCTGCTTCTCCCTCTGCCTATGTCTCTGCCTCTCTCTCTCACTGTGTGCCTATCATAAATAAAAAAATTAAAAATAAGCCAAAAAATTGGATAACTTAGGAAAAAAATGAATAACTTCCTAGAAATTACCCAGACTTACCCAGAGTTACCCAGACTGAATCATGAAGAAATAGCAAATCTGAATAGAGCAATAATGAGTAAAGAGATTGAATCATTTATTTAAAAAAACTTCTCCGTACAGAAAAGTCCAGAGCCAGATGGTTGCAGTGGTCAATTATACCACGCATTTACAAAGGATTTATGCCAATCTTTATCAAACTCTTAAAAAAAAATGAAGAGGAGAGAATGTTCCCTTAAACTTAATATATGAGGCCAGCATTATCTGCATACTGTAAGAAGACAATGAACCAATATCCCTGATGAAAATGCTGCAAAAAGTTTCAAAAAATCTTAGCAAATTGAATTTAACACACATAAGGATCATAAATCCCTGAGACACAAAGATGGTTTTCACACATACAAATCAATTAATGTAACATACAATAGAATAAAAGATAAAAATTATATGATCCTTTCAATAGACACACAAAAAGCATTTGTTAAAATACAATATACTGTCATGATAAAAACACTCAACAAACTGATTCTAAAAGGCATATGCCCCCAAGTAATAAAGGCCATATATGACAAGACTAGAGCCAACATCACTCAAAGATGAAAGACTGAAAGCTTTTCCTCTAAGTTGGAGAATAATGATGATGGTGCCCATTCTTACTCTTCTACTTACCATAGTTCTGGAAGGGCTATCCAGAGCAATCAGGCAAGAAAAAGAAATTCTAGTCATCCAAACCAGAAAGAAAGCAGTAAAACAGTCTTTGTTTCAGGTGATATGAACTTATATATAGAAAATCCTAAAGACCCCGTTAAAAATCCATTAGAACTAATAAACAAATTCAGTAAAGTTGCAGTATATAAATTCAATATGGAAAAATTAGTTGCATTTCTATACATTAACAGTGAACTATTAGAAATTTCTAAAAATCTGTTTATAGGTACATCAAAAACAACAGAAAATTTAGAAATAAATTTAACAATAGAGGTGTAAGACCTGTATACTGAAGACTATAAGACTCTGAAGAAAGAAATTGAAGACACAAATAGAAAGGTATTCTGTATTCATGGTTCAGAAGAATTAATATTGTTAAAATGCCCATACTCACTAAAGCCATCAATAGATACAATGCATCTCTATCAAAATTCCAATAGCATTTTTCACAGAAAGAGAACAATGTGTATGTCATCTTTGGAAAAATATCTGTGCAGTCCTTCTATCTATTTTTTAACAAAATCATTTGGGGGTTTTGTTTTCCTTTTGCTATTCAGTTAGGTGAATTCTTTATATATTTTGTATGTTAACTGCTTATCAGATATATGATCCTGTGGCCAGGAATCATCTGTCCAGCAAGGCTAACATTCAGAATAGGAGAGATAAAGAATGGTCCAAACAAAAGTTAAAGGAATTTATCATCACTAAACTGGTCTGACAAGAAATGTTAAATGGGATCTGTTGAGTGGAAAGGAAAGACCACAAATAGTAGTAAGAAAAGTAGGAAGCAGAGGACTTCCTGGGTGGCTCAGTCAACTGAGTGGTAGACTCTTGATTTTGGCTCAGGTCATGATCTCAAGGTTGTGGGAATGAGCCCCAGATTAGACTCCCTGATCAGCAGGGAGTCTGCTTCTCTTTCTGCCCTGTCCCTGCTCATGCACATGTTCTCTCTCTGAAATAAATAAATAAATGAATAAATCTTTTTTTTTTAAAGTAGGAAGCACGAAAGCAGGAAATTAAATGTATCTATACAAATCAGTTAAGAGCTTCACAACATAAAAGGATGTAAAGTATGACACCCTATACCTAAAACATGAGAAAGAGATGAGTGAGGAATGGATTAAATTTAAATGGTCATCTACTTAATAGAGACTGCCATGCATAAGATGTTATATATAACCAAATGGTAACCACAAATCAAAAGCTGGTAAATAGATAGCCAACAAATCAAGAGAAAGAAAGCCAAGCATATCACCAGAGAAAGCCAGCAAACTGCGAGAGAAGAAAAAGTAGAAAGAAACAAAGAGAAACTACAGAACAACCACAAAACAAGTAACAAAATGGAAATAACTACAAACCTACCAATAATTACTTTGAATGTAAATGGACTAAACACTCCAGTCAAAAGTCATAGTAGGGTCCATGTCAAAGAGTTTGCTGCCTGTGTTCTCCTCTAGGATTTTGATGGTGTCCTGTCTCACATTTAGGTCTTTTATCCATTTTGAGTTTTTTTTTTCTTTGTATGGTGTAAGAAAGTGGTCCAGTTTTCCCAACACCATTTGTTGAAGAGATGGTCTTTTTCCCATTGCATGTTCTTTCCTACTATGTCAAAGATTAGTTGACCATATAGTTGGTCCATTTCTGGGCTTTCTGTGGAAGACAGTGTGGAGGTTCGTGAGACAATTGAAAATAGATTTACCATATGGTACAGTAATTCTACCACTGGGTCTTTACCCAAAGAATATGAAAACATTAATTGGAAAAGATATATGCCCCCCTATGTTTATTGCAGCATTATTTACAATAGCCAAATTTGGAAGCAACTCAAGTGTCCATCATCAATAGGTGAATGGATAAAGTACCACCATATATACAATGGAATATTACTCAGCAATAAAATAATGAAATCTTGCCATTTGCAATGATATGGATGGAGCTAGAGAAGATAATGCTAAGTGAAATAAGTCAGAGAAAGACAAATACCATATGATTCCCTTCATATGTGAAATTTAAGAAACACAACAAACAAGAGAGACAAACCAGGGGTGCCTGGGTGGCTGAGTTGGTTAAGCATCTGTCTCAGTTTTGGCTCAGGTCATGATATCAGAGTTCAGGAATCAGGCCCCACGTTAGACTCTCCAAGAGGTGAGGAATCTGCTTGGGATTTTCTCTCTCTGTGCCTCTCCCTGATCATGCTCTTTCTAAGATAAATAAATAAAATCTTAAAAGAGAGACAAACCAAGAAACGGACTCTTAAATATAGAGAACTGACAGTTGCCAGAGGGGAGGGGGGCAGAGGGATGGATGGAATAAGTGAAAGGGATTACAAGTACACGTATCATGATAGGAACTGAGTAATATACAGAATTATTGAGTCAATATACTGTAAATCTGTCACTAATATAATACTGTATGTTAACTGTACTGGAATTAAAATAAAAAATATTAATTGGAAAATGAGAAAATAGAACAAAAACAGAATATCAAAGAGAAATTGCACTTCCACATTCATTGCTGCAATATTTATAATATTCAATACATGGAAACAACCTAAATGTGTGTCAATGGATCCATTTATATATGTAGAGGTATATACTTCTCTCAATGAATATATATTAAAGATTATATATGTATAAAATAAAAGATAATGTACGAATATATAAAAAAGATTCTATCTATCGAGAATATATACACAACAGATATTATTCATCCATGTGAGAGAAGGTAGTCCCGTCATTTGTGACAATGGATGAAAATCGAAGACATTATGCTAGGTGAAATAAATCAGAAAAACACTGCATGACATCACTGACATGTGGAACTTAAAGCAGCCAATCTTATAGAGACAGTGAGTAGAGTGGTGATTATCAGGAGTTGAGGATGGGAGAAACGTAGTGATGTGGTCAAAGGGTATAAACTTCGAGCTATAAGATGAATAAGTTCTGGGGATCTAATGTGTAGCATTTTGATTGTGCTTAACAATACTGTATCATATAAAGTTGCTAAGGCACTAGATCTTAAATGTTTCCACCCCTAGATAGAAATGATAATAGTGTGATATGATGGAGGTGTTAGCTAATGCTATAGTGGTAATCATTTTGAAATATATAAGTGTATCAACATGTTGTGCACCTTAAACTTGTACAAGCCTGTATGTCATTTATATCTTAATAAAGCTGAAAATAAAAAGAATGGTGGATATAGTATGCCATTTTTGCAACACACACACACACACACACACACACACACACACACACACTACATAAACAAATTGGGCGAACACGAAACTAGGTGGGAGGAAAAAGCAATAATTCAAACAAGGCCATTTGAATCCTACAAGAGGATATTGATTACTGGCAGAAAATACTACCTAACTTTGCCATTAACAAACTTTTTATCACTTCCTTATTCCTCTCACTCAACTCTTATATATTCTACTATATATTATTTATATTTATAATATTTCATATTATGTATATTAATTTATATTAATATTATCCTGGTTTGAAACCTGCCTGCCCACCAGGGACAAGCAATTGGTAATGTCCTGAGAAGATGGGCTTAATCTCCTTTGTAATCAGAGAAATATATATTAAGTCAAAACGAAACAATAGCACACAGACGTGAGAGTTATAAACATTAATAAGTGTGGCAATACCAAATGGAGTCTGGAGTGTGGAGTGATGTGAAATTTCTTACACTGCTCCTGGAGCACATTGGTAGAAACATTTTGGAGAGCACTTGCCAATTTTTAATAAAGAATAAACATGTATTTCTCAACTCATCAATTCTACTCCTGGATATACATCCCAGGCTGTGTTTCCCAAACAGCTGGTGCTCTGGAACATCACACGGGATGCACAGGGGCACCATGTGATGTTTAAAATTTTCAAGAGAAGGGACGCCTGGGTGGCTCAGCAGTTGAGTGTCTGCCTTTGGCTCAGGGCATGATCCTGGAGTCCCGGGATCGAGTCCCACATTGGGCTCTGTGCATGTAGCCTTCTTCTCCCTCTGCCTATGTTTCTGCCTCTCTGTGTCTCTCATGAATAAATAAATAAAATCTTAAAAAAAATAAAATTTTCAAGAGAAATGCAATGAGAATACTACTATTAAGTTTTTCAGGCCCAACTGCTTAATAAGCAGAACTGTTAGGTATTTGATTTTTTTCACTTGGCAATGTATCAAGGACATTTTTCAAGTTAATACATGCAGATCTGTTCCACTGTGTGTGGACACTGATCATTTATTGATGAATTTGGATCCTTAGAAAACAAATTTCAAAAACACAACTCATGTACTCTATGTAATATTTGAAGACAGATTTATTTGCAGCATAGTTTTTTTCTTCTATTTCTGAAACTCTTCCAAATTCTAAGGACATAGGCTTGAAGAGATGGTGTATTTCTGGTAATCTGGTTTTCCCACAGTAGGTCGTTGTGTACCAAATTAGATGTCTTTTCTATACTGCCTTTCTTGTTAAATGACCAACGTGCTTGCTTCCATTTTGTTGCTGGAACTTTACATCCAAGGTATCCTGGATTTGAATAAACCATATATATTCCCAGTGGATAATAGGAGGCTTTCCAAAGTGGTATGACCCTGGTTCTGTTTTTTACTTTGTTGTTGTTGACATCCCACTCCATCTTTCTTGCACTCTGGATTATCTCTAAAGTCCCAGAAAATCCAATGATGATAAACACACATCTATATAGCTTACACCCTTCTAATGCTGAAGGGAATCTAGTGCTCTGGAGGCCCAGTCCATAATCAACAGAGGGATATTGGGCTTTGTTCGTATTAACTGACAATTCAAAGAACCTTGTGTTAAATATTCTTTGAGCTCATTGGCTTTGGGATTATGTGTGATTGTGTCCCCTTTTTATCCCTCTAAATAAAGGTATGCTCCCATCAGCTGTCCTGAGCTCCATATAATTGTCATTACATTCATAATTTATCGCCCTCCTTTCTATTTCTGGTGGTTAAATGGGTACCATGAAATTCATCTTTTATTGATCTTTTTTCTAAGTGTCTTAGGTGAGGAAAGATGGCTGTTTATAGGAACTAGACATTTATAGGAACAAGTTTTTAAGACTGAACACACTGGACTTAATAAATGATTTAGATATGTATTTGTAAAATCAACTGTTTGCCTGCTAGGGTGCCCTTTCTAGCCAAACAATGACTTATTCTAGGTTTAATAGGAATTAGGTTTTATTCAGGTAAGATTTTATTTAGATAGTAATAGAAATTGTATCTTTGTTACTCTTATTTCTAGTTCAACTGGAACAAAAAACATCCAGTCATGTAATTTTGCACATTCTTAATGACTACTTGCCCTCAAAATCTCCATTTCATCCCTCTAATCTTGGAGGGAATCATTATTCATTCCTGAAGTGCTAGTTTCATATATATGACTTTAACCCCTGAGCACTATTAAAAAGTTATATTTAGGTAACAAAAAGAAATAAAAGGCATCCAAATCAGAAAGGAAGAAGCATAACTCTCTATTTGCATACGACATGTTATATATAGAAATTCCTGACAACTTCACCAATAAACTGTTGGAACAAATAAATTCAGTAACATTTCAGGATACAAAATTAACATGCAAAAATCAGTGTGCTTCCACATGCTAGTAACTCTCATAAAGAGAAATTAAGAAATTCTTATTTACAGTTTATCCAAAAGAATAAAATATCTAGAAATAAATTTAATCAAGGAGGTAAAAGACCCACACATTGGAAACTATGACAGTGATGAAAGAAACAGAAGACGGCACAAATAAATGGAAACATATTCTGTGCTCATGGATTAAAGTGTAGTTAAAAATTCCATACTACCCAAAGCCATCTACAGATTCAGTGCAATCCCTATTAAAATTCTCCCTCTCCCTCTGACTCTTCTCACTGCTTGTGCTTTTGCTCTCTCAAATGAATAAATAAAAAAATCTTTAAAAAAGATAGATAGGAGATAGACAATAGAGAGAGAGAGAAACAATAAGCAACCCAGTAGCAATGAATGTGTTTAGCTTCAAGAATATGATCTTCATAATAATTTTGTGAATTTATTGTTCACTTTTTGAAGATATATAAAATCAATGCAGTGTCTTTAAATAAAGGGAAAGCATCGAAAAAAAAATAAAATTCCAATGACATTTTTCACAGAAATAGAACAAACAATCTTAAAAATTTGTATAGAACCACAAAAAACTGCCAGTGGTCAAAGCAATCTTAAGAAGAGCAAAACTGGAGGTATCACACTCTGATTTCAAACTATACCACAAAACTGTAACAGTATGGTACCAGCACAAAAACAGAGCCATAAATCAATGTAACAGGATAGAGAACCCAGAAATAAACCCATGCATATATGGTCAATTAATATACACCAAAGAGGCCGAGAATATACAATGGGGGAAGGGACAGTCTCTTCAACCAGTGGTATTGGGAAAACTGGACAGCCACATGGAAAAGAATGAAACTGGACTTCTATCTTACAAGAGCTGCAAAAATCAACTAAAAAATGGATACAAGACTTGAATAGAAGACCTGAATGCCCTGTCAGGGAATAGACTCAGCGTCCCAGGTGTAACCCACCCTAATAGTATCAGGTAGGACTTGCCTAAGTTTATTCTTGCAATGCTTTCTCTGCCTCAGTGCCTGTCATGAGACTGTATCTGATTCTTAACACATGCTTTGAAAGATACATTATTAGACAACTACCTGCACTATGTCCACTTGTATTATGCAGCAGAAAACCATTATATTCCCCCTTCCCAAACTTTAAAGAGTATCAGACTTAACTGAGTGTTTTGACAAAATAAGGATTCTTGGGACTTATTGCCAGATATGCTGATTTCAAGAGTCTTAGAGACTGAATAATCCCTCTAAATAAAGGCTCAAGGGAATCTGTCTTTTAAGTAGCCCTCTAGGTAATTCTGAAGTAGTTGGTCTGATGAGCATGTGTTATGAAAGTCCTCTGCGTTTAGGGACTGCTCTTTCAAATAGTCGTTAATGACAACAACAAATGTAAGGATAGTTTTGAAGATAATGACATTTTCTCGGCTCACTTTGCACATCCAGAAACCCTCAGCAGCACTTAATCAAATACTCATTTTTAGTGACTCTTAGAGAAAGTTTTAGAGGGAAACTCATCTGGCTGCAAAAAAGTATTTGTATACATGTGTTGATGCAGGGATAGGAACCAAGTTCATTCGCAATTTGTCAAATCTAAATCAAACATACATATTATATGAATTTTTAGAAAATGTCCAAATGCAGATAAAGTCTGTTCTGGGATAACCTGCATTTCTGTAATTCAACATTGCTTCAACATGATTGGTAATTGTCTTAATCCGCTGGGGCTGCTATAACAGAATGCCATAGACTAGGTGGCTTATAAACAGAAATTTGTCACAATTCTGGAAGCTAGGAAGTTCAAAATCAAAGTGCCAGCAGATAAGATTTCTGGTGAGAGCCCTGCTTCTTGCTTCACGATGTCATCTTTTCGTTGTGTCCTCATGTAGCAGAAGAGGCAGGAGAGCCCTCTGGGGTCTCTTTTAGAACGTCACTAAGTCCATTTATGAGGCCTCTACCCTCATGACCTTAAGCAATCTCCCAAAAGCCCTACCTCTTAATACTATCACCTTGGAGATTAAATTTTAACATATGAATTTTAAAGGGACATAAACATACTGTCTTTGGCAGTAATGCTGGGTAATGTCAAAACAACATTGAATTTGCACTGGTTTATCCATGATTTTCCCAGTGTATTAATCTCTTACACTGCCAGGCAACAGGAGTTGAACATATTATACTGCCATGGAGCTTACAGTATTCAAAATCCTATTCATCCCATATTTTCACTCTTAGCTCTGCTTGGCCACTGCCCTGTGTTGGAAGAACCCTTCAGTTTTTGCTGATCTTTTTGAGTATTGCCTCTGTTGCTACAAAGCTCAGTGGTCTCAACCCTCCTGTCACCCCTTTCATCAAGCTACTGCTATTTTCTGCAACAAATACATATGGTTACCATGCCTGTATTAACTACAGTAGTTATTCATTAGGGATTTAACATACCTTTTAAACTATGGCAAAATTAGTTTTTTGTTGTTAGCATTCTGTATATCAAGTTGCATAGGTTTGAGTGGTCTGCGGCTAATTCAAAGCTTCTCACAAGCCTTGTCATGTGTAACACATAATTTCTAGAATGCAAGGCGTTCTGAAATGCATATATCGCACTAGAGAAAAAAAACACCTATGTTCTTAAGCAAAACAGAAATGTTCATCTACATGCTGTTTGAAGTCATTTATGTTATTGTTTTTCTCCATGATGAGGAATACTGAAGAATGGATGGGTATTGGCTTTGAGTATGGAATCATTTAAGTATTGCTTTTCTGCACCACATCAAGGGGTTTGGTTTAGGAATCATCTAACTTCCTACAGTGGCAGACACACAATTCTTTTAACTCAGCTTCAAACTGTATGCCTGTCAACTGAATAGGCTGCTCAGTTTCTGTTTGACAAATATACAGCTAAAGACTCAAGAATCAGGCCAGGAACGCTGTACAAAAACAAGTTTGAGGGATCTTGAAGACCTGAGGTACCCATTAGGGGCCTGGAGTTTCTTGTGGCAGGGTATGTAATGAGAATGTTTAAACAATCTTAACAATTTTTAAGTGTACATTTCAATCGGGTTAGGCATATTCACATTGTTGTGAAACGGATCAGAACTTCTTTGTCGATACCCATGAAGCAATTTCCCCCACCTCCTAGTCTGCACTATTACTGTGTAAAATTCCTTACCATTTGCCAATTAAACATGGGGTGAACTGTGTTAATACCTAAAATCACCTTTAGCTTGCAGAATCATAAAAATTTCAGAGAGCCAGGGGAATTAACTTTAACCAGGCATGAGATAAATGCAGGAAAAGAGAAATTTTCACAATCCTAAGTGTAGAAATGTTGTCAGGATACACTGTCAGAATCCCAGGTGTATCAGTTCATAAATCCCAGCAAGGAACTCTTTGATGAATATTAAGTTGGCCTGAGGACTTCCATGGCAACTGTGGAGCATCCACTGCTTCTTTCTGTTGTGGTTAGCAGTGCCATGGCCCGGCAAGCAGAGTACTAAATTAGGGGTGGGGAGGGCCTTGGCAATGGCTTTCCTATTAAATGGCAATGAGTAAGTCATGAAGTCTAACAGCATTGCAAAGCTCAGACAACAAAAACAGATGTCCTTCATCCTCTGAGAGTTTTCTCTTTCGGAATAGACTCAGTGAAGAATCCTTTAGGGATATTTAGATGACCTTTTTCTTGAGACATCATGCTGCTTTATGCTTTGCTAAATGTCTAATCTGTATAATTACATCAAGGCCTCAAATCTGTTTAGTGTTCTTTGATGTGGATTATAGATATAACTCACCGCTTCTGTCATGTTTATCTCTGATATGGAACTTTAAACTTTCTTCCATTAACCCCCCAATATCCTCTTGGATTCAAGCAGAGCTTACTGTTCCTTCTTCTCCTTACCTACTCTGCTACCTTCCATTTAATGATATAAATGGGGAGTCTTCTGTCCTTTTCATCCTAGAAGCTATTTGCACATATTTTAGAACCATCTTTCTAGCCAAAGATGGTGTTATTTTAAAGTCTGTCTGGTTCCATATTTTATAGCAAGACAAATTTTAGCCTATACACTTTAAATCCCATTTCATGTTTTTTAAGAAAGAAATAGTGATCTAATTAATGACTATATAACAATTTTTAGAATAATGACATTGTATATTTGTAAAGCAGTAGTCTATAAGTGATTTTTCTTTCAATGTGCAGCTCTTTTCAAAAAGCAGTTATTTAAAATGATATATATGTATTTCAGAATGATAGACAAATAATGTAGAAAAACAACTTACTGAAATGGAGTGCATTATTTTCTCCATAAAATCTGGTGCTCCTCTCTCTCTCTCTCTCTCTCTCTCTCTCTCTCTCTATATATATATATATATATATATATATTTATTTATTTATTTATTTATTTATTTTCTTGAGCTGAAAAGTTTATTATTCACATTACAATGCATCCAAACCACCTAAACTATAAATCTAAGTCATCTTTAATATCTCTTCCTGGTCTATCTTCCAACTGGTCCCCAAGTAGATTGTATCTCGAGTATCTCCTTCAAATTCATCCCCATTACCTGAACTTCTATTTTCAACATTTCCCTCAGTCTATTTCATTATGCTCCCGACTGTATTCCCGGCTCTGGTCTCTCCTTCATCAATCTGTTTGCTTCTACAGTTGCTACAGTTACCTTTGTTAAATGCAGGCACCTACTGAGAATCTCTAATGTAAGCTATTGTGTAGAGGATAAAGTCCAAACCCCTTGGCAGTGCATCCAAGGTCTCTGGTAATTCACTGTGTCTGTCAGCATCACTCCCCTCACCCCCTCCGCAGTTACCCGGCTCCAGGGATACTGACAGACAACACTCTCTGCCTCCATCCCCTGGCATATGTGGTTTTCTTTGCTGGAAGGTCCTGGCTTGCTTCCTTACTATCTCCCTTCTATCTCCAGACTAGCAAGTGTGGTTTTGGAGGTAGGTTTTGTGGGGAATATGAGGCTTACACAATTTGGGGGGCCCAGTGTAAGAAAAAGAGTACACAATTATGCATTCTCGTAATTTTGTATAATAAGAAAGTAGAGACGGGGCATTGGAAGGGTCCCAGGCAAGTAAGGAAGCCTAAAGCTTCAGTGGTTAGCTTCTGGGTAAATCTGCCTCTGAGTTATTGCTCAATGACTTTTATTGAACTTATTGTTTATTAAACTTCCTCAGTCTGGCAGAGTGAGTAGGATAGTATGTGCTGTACAAAGATTTGTTTAATTAAAGAGTAAAATCCTATTCAGCTCTAAAGTTGGTTCCAATGTCACGTCTGTACAGTTTCCTTAATTTTCCCAGTTATTTGCTGTTTCTTCCTTTTTCTAGAGTATTTTGCAGACCCATTTAATGTGATACTTTCTACACTACATGGTTATTGATTGTTTCATGTGAACCAGTGTCCTCAAGTTTTAGCACAGGTCAGAAGCTTGAAGATTTGTTATTCTCTCCAAGTTCCTGACTCAGTAGATTGTGGGTGGGATCTGAGAATTTACATTTTTATTGAGTTCTCTTGTGACATTGATGGCCAAGTTCTATAGGAACTACATACCATTCATTCTAAACACATTCTTGGTTCATGGTAGGTGCCTAAATATGTATATTAAATGGAAAAATAATTAAGCATATTATAAAATTTTAACTTTCTATGCTTTTTGCAAGTAACAAATTATAGTCTTATACATAAATCTTTAAAAATTGACTTCTCCATTAATAATTACGGTAATTAAAAATATTGAGTAATATGTAGCATTTCTACTCTTCAATCATATTTTAAGAGGAAAGAAGGAAAATAAACAGAATTTTAAAGATTCAGACTGTTCCTTAAATTATATATTCTATATAGTACTCAGGGAAATGTTTAACATCAAAGTTATCAGATTCTTATTCTAGATCAGGGCATATTATTTTTCTTATTGCAAGGATAACAACCAAAGAATAAAAAAAAAGAGAATATAAAATGGTAGTTGATTACAATGATATCCATGAGTTTTTGATATTAAAAAATGTTCCATATGGCCAATAAAAATATTTAGTATTAAATTCCATCGTGTTTAAGATGTACACAGTGATAATTTTGAAAAAGCAAAGGAAAATGACAGAGTGGAGGCATGATGGAACATAATGTTAAGAAAAATTTATGAATAAAAGAAAACATATTCAACAAGAAAAAGCTTTTATAAGTTTAGAGCAATATTTGTACCTACAGAAAAATAATCAGAAATACACTGCTTTTATTTAAGGATTTAGCTAGTTTCGTGAGTAAAAGGGAGAAAACAGGAAAGGAGGAGGAGGGAGAAAGAAGTAAAAAAAAGACTGTGAAAGAAGCCCAGGCAATTTTATAGTATTTTAAGAAAGAATTACCACTTTCTACCAGGAGTAAATGCTTTTCACTTACCTGAAGTCCTAAGATTACTAGGGATTAAGGACGGGGCAATCCAACACTCCTAATGTTGCTTTTCTATGTGTGTAGCTGCAGTAGGTCCTGAAGGATGTGAAATAGGCACCATTGCCCAGTGCTCTGGGTCCCCCCTTGGGATGGGACTTGGCACTGGAAACAAAACTGGAAATTTATAGATAATATTTGTAAAGACCATAGACCCTAATTTATAGCTGGGACCTATGATCTGAAACAAAAGTTTTAAGAAAGTTATTTTTTAAATTTAATTTAAATTTTATTAGTAATAGAGAGGTTGGTCACATCTTGTTTGTAAAACAGAATACCCCACAGGTAAGATATTTGGTATTAATGGTGGTTTGGGTAAAGTCTTATTAAAGTTTTAGAAGTTAGTGAAAAGAAAGCTTCCGTTCCCTTCCCTGTTCTGGAGCAGACTCTGGAACAGAACAGACTGGGGTTTAATGACATTATGGCTGGGAGAGACTGATGGTAGTAAAGAGTAAAGGATTCCTGTGGCAAAGTGAATCCAATGGACCTGGGATAATCTCCACAAATCTGATCAAATTAAAATTTCCTTTTCTAATTGTAAATATCTTATGGCAATCTTAAAATAGGACCAAAGAATTGGCTTACACACTTTTGCATCATGGAAAGGTAGTGATAATGGCCAAAAATAATTAGAGATAAATCAGTTTATATGGAGAGGGAGCATGAGGAAGGCAAACCTTCCTGGGAATTCTTGGAAATATTCTGCAGGGGGCTCCACCTGGGCAATTTATTTTTAAGTATAAGCATAATATTGTACATTTCTATCTTGTATGACTGAAACTCTATGCCCATCAGACAGCAATTCCACAATTTTTCCTCCCAGCCTCTGGCAACCACCATTCTACTCTGTTCCTATGAAGCTGGCCATTTTAAATGCCTCTGATGTAAGTGGAATCATGCAGTATTATCCTTCTGTGACTAGCCTATTTTACTTAGCAAAATGTCCTCCAGAATCATCCATGCTCTTGCAAATGGCAGGATTTTCTTTTTATGACTGGATATTATTCCATTGTGTGCATATACCACATTTTCTTTATTCATTCACTCATCAGTGGACATTTAGGTGGTTTCTACCTCTTGACTGTTGTAAATAATGCCGTTATGAGCATGGAAGTACAAATACCTCTTCAAGATCTTGATTTGAATTCCTTTGCATATATACTGAGAAGTGGGAAGCTGGATCATATTCTAATTTTAATTTTTTGAGGAAAGTTCAAACTGTTTTCTATGGTGCTTACCCCAGTTTACATTCTTACCAATACTGCTCAAGAATTCCAATTTCTCCACATCCTCACCTAATTACTTGCTATACTTTTTTTTATATAATGCTCATCCTAACAGGTATGATGCCTCATTGTGGTTTTGATTTGCATTTACCTGATGATTAGTGATGGTGAGCACATTTTCATTCTCTTGCTGGCTGTTTGTAGGTCATCTTTGGAGAAATACCTATTTAGTTTCTTATTCATTTTTTAATTGGGTTATTTTCTTGCTATTGAGTTACAGAAAATTCTTAAATACTTTGGATATTAATCTCTTATTAGACATATGGTTTGCAGATATCTTCTCCCATTCTGTAGATTGCCTTTTCACTTTGTTGATTCTTTTGCTCCACAGATTTTTGATTTAATATGGCTCCACTTGTCTATGCAGAATAACTTTTTAAAGCTTTTAATTTTGAATTATAGTCTCACAAGAATTTTGAAAAAAAAAAAAAAACAAGGAGATCCTATGTACTCTTTACTTAGGATAGTATTATAACCAGGTTATCTCATCAATTTTTAGGTGGTCATTGTGTGTCTATAGTTCTATGCAACTTTATCACAGATGCAGATCTATGTAACTCCTGTCACAATTAGGATATAGAACTCCATCACCACAGGACTTTGTCTTTCGAACCATTTATTGTCATACCCACTACCTTATCTCCATCATCCCTAACCCTTAGAAATCACTAATCTGTTCTCTGCCTCTGTAATTCTATTATTTAAAGAATGTTACATAAATGTAATAATATAGTATGTAACCTCCTGGGATTGGCTTCTTTCACTCAGCATGATTCCCTTGAGATAATACAAGTAATTACTTGTAACAATAATTAGTTCTTTTTTATTGCCGTATAACACCCTATGGCATGAATGCACCACAATTTGTTTAATTATTCATCTACCGAGGGAACTGAACTTTTTCCAGTTCGGGGATATTTGAGTATTTACGTATAAGCCCTTTTCAAAAGGACATATTAGAGAGAGAGAGAGAGAGAGAGAGAGAGAGAGAATATGAGCGGGGGGGGGGGGGGGGGGAGGGGGAGGGTAGAGGGAAGAAGGAAGGAATCCTCCAGCAGATTCCCTGCAGAGCCCTATACCAGCCCAATCCCAGGACCCCAAGATCATGACCTTAGTGGCAATCAAGAGCTAGATTCCCTGCAGAGCCCTATACCAGCCCAATCCCAGGACCCCAAGATCATGACCTTAGTGGCAATCAAGAGCTAGATGCTCAACCAACTGAGTCACTCAGGTACATCCCCCACTCCTTTTTGAAAAAGAAAAAGAGGGTTGAGAGGGAGGGAGGGAGGAAGAGAGAGAGAAAGAGAGAGAAGCATTAAATGGGCTCCATGCTGGGCAAGATCCACATGGGGCTTAAACTCATGACTCTAAGATCACGACCTGAACTGATATTAAGAGTTAGCGCTCAATCGACTGAGCTACCCAGGTGCTCCTATACAGCCTTTTGTGTAAACATAAATTTACATCTCCCTGGAATAAATGCCAAGAGTATAATATCAAATACTCATAAGAGACCACTTGACCTTTACCTAAAATAACTTCTATTCCCATATTTGGCTTTCAATGTATAACAAACTTTTTTTTTTTTAGATTTATTCATTTATTTATTTGAGAGACAGAAGGTGTGGGGGGAAGGGCAGAGGGAGAGAATCTTAAGCAGTCTCCCTGCTGTGCATCGAGCCTGATATAGGGCTCAGTCTCACCACCTTGAGATCATGACCTGAACTGAAATCAAGAGTCAGATGCTTAACCAACAGAGCCACCCAAGTGTCCCTGTAGTAAACTTTTATTTTAAAAAACTGGGAAAGAGTAGATACATTTAAATACTCTTTTTATGTGTAAGGTGTTGCCTTTATGGATATCTGCAGACCACTGGGATTATGTAAAAGTTTGTCATGCTGCATATGATGACATGGCCCAGTGCAGAATTTCAGTTGGCATTTCTGATCATCTACTATAAAAAGCAGACTATTTCTTTAAAAATCAAACTTTTTTTTTATTCCTTTCATCTGTATACCTCACTCACAAAATACAGTTGTTTTTTGTTTTTAAAATGCCTCTTTCCTTTTTCCAAATCCTTTCAAATTAAACAAATATGGTCATGCAGTTTATAATGAAATCTTTCTCCCCCTAGCTATTAAAACAACCAAATTTTTGAGTGATGAATTAGACAAAACAAGGCAGCACATACATATAAGTAAACTGAAATTCATAAACAGAATAGGAGATTACTTACTAAAGCTTGGAAGAGTGTTGGTTGTTATAAACAAATGCTAATTGCTTAGTAGAGGTTTTGCCTATGGCTTTAGGGTCTCAGATGGAACAGGGATATTTCAAAATATCAATCTCCATGGCTTTTAGCAGAATATGTTACTATGTGCACTCAATATATAATAAGTGAGTTAATACAAAAACAAAAATTTATGTGAAACACGTATTAGCACTTCTGAGAAAATTGTAAAAGAATGAATTAGAAGGACAACAGAATCTGAAGGGCCCAATTCTCAATTACACAGCAGAATAATGGTAATTAACTTGGCTAAAATGATAAATTCCATTTCTTACAAGTAAAAAAAAGCTGATAATAAATTGAATGAAACTATATAATTTATGAGGCTGTGGAATTGTAAAAGGATTTTTAAGGTCATATTCATGACACCCTTTATAAAATATGTTTGAATCAATATCATAACAACTTGAGGAAGGTAATCTTTTACTAACTTATTAGTTACCCACACTGCATTAAATCTAATATGTTGTGAGTTTAGTGCTTTCTTGATTTTACCAGGAGGTATCGGTTGAAGATTTTCAAACCTAGCTGACCATAACTTACATCATTATCAATTGTAAGATGCATCCCAATTTTAGACATGTCGAAATGTGAAAAAAACATGCATCCTAAAATAGGTAAAATATGGCAATAAAGTAAGCATTTATTGAGCAGTTACTCTATGTGAGGCACTATAATAACTGCTGGGCATACAGAAATGAACAAGGTACAGTTCATACACTTAATAAGCTTAAAGCCTAGTAGGAGAAAAGTAGATAAACAATTTCACATGTAAAGAGTAATGATCTTATAAGTTGTCAAGTTAGTTTTGTTTGAAACACAAGGAGAAACCTTCTGGTGGCATCATTATATTAGGGATACTGAGTATGCCATAGCTAAAAACTGTATCTTGTTTTATGAGCATATAGGACATAATCTGTAAAGTCCTTTATTTCTCAAGCACTTGTGATATCAATCCTTCACAGCCACTTTATTTTTTTTCTTCACAGCCACTTTAAAGTGTGCCTATTTTTGAGATATTAGAGTGAAAAAAATAATTTTCCTCTTGAGTATTAAGATTCAGAAGTGACCCAATCAATATTCAACTCATTCGTTTCTCAAATATTTTATCATTTTGTTGAAGTGAAATATAGTATTTTGATCCCAAAGGAGAACTACTAAAAATAAAAATAATGACTTGGTTTTAAGATAACTCCAAATACAGTGCTTGTGCTCAGTTCAGGTCCCTAAAACACTGCTGAGTGAACAATACAATAATCATCACCAGACCATGGTGATCTGAAAACCTGAATCCTTGACTTTCTGCAGACTAGCTAGCTGGTTCCTGCCACAGAGCTCCTAAATCCTTGGAATATACTATCGTTTGTATACCCATGAGGACTTATGGTGGGGTAGTGTAAAATGGCTTCAGGATAGGGGCCAGTCGCCAGAAAAACCAACCACATGATTAGAGGTTTCAGCCTCACTCCCTGACCTTTAGGGAGGGGAGAGGAGCTAGAGATTGAGTTCAATCTCTAAGGGCCAATGATTTAATCAATCGTACCTATGTAAATAAATCTCTATAAGAACCTCTAAATGATGGGGTTTGGAGAGTTTCCAAGTTGGTAAACGTACAGATGGTGTTGTGCTCAGAGAGTGATGGAGGGGCTACTTCCCTCATACCCTGTCCAATACATCTGGCTGCTCCTGAGTTGTATCATTTACAATAACCTGGTTAAGTTAAGAGCTTTCCTGAGTTCTGTGAGTCATTGTACCAAATTGTCAAACCAAGGAGGGGGGCTCATAGGAACCCTTGAATTTGCAGTTGGCTGGGCAGCCTGGGAACTCCAGTTGTCGTTGAAGTTGGGCCAATCTTGTGGCATTGAGCTCTTCACCTGCAGGTCTGTAGTAACTCTGGGAGTGCCCAAAATGAACTGTTGAACACCCAGTTGATGTTGGAGAATTGCCAAACTGATATGGAAAAATAACATGTATTTGGTGCCAGGGAAAAAAACCCACAAACATATTCTGTTCACTCATTTTTTGGTTCAATCTGTTGGAATTGCTTTGGGTAAGGAAGTGTGAGGGGAAGTGGTAGGAAGTGGTAGGCTCTTGCCAGGCAGAGCCTTCAGAGCAGTGTTTGGTTCCCCTCCTTCCATCTGTCATGATGGCCAGCAGTGTTCTAAACAGAGGCTGGCTCCTTCAGCCTGGTTCCTGGAATGAAGACTATGCAGAACAGAGCCGTGGATGAACCATGAGCAAGAAATAAAACCTGGCTGTTAAGGTTTAGGCATAACTTGTCTCCACAACATAACTTAGCTTATTGTGTTAAAGTTCAAGGGATATGGAAAACGTGATTTAATATGGGGGCTAGGCTTTATGCAGCTGTGGGAACTGGAGAACAAGTCTATCATGAGGTGTTGCCTCTGATCTCCTGGTGAGCCTGGAGCCACCACAGGTCAGCAGGGCTGCGGGAGAGGAAAAGTGCAATCTCCCTGTCCCCTGCTGCCTCTGACCTCCACCATGTGGGTATATGCAGAGGGAGCCTACCTCCTGTGCTTCTAGAACTGCTGGAATTTGGAAGAGGGTAAGGGAGGAGATTCAAGGGACCTGAGAAGCTATGGGCCAGACTTCTGCCCCATGGACATAGTGAAAATGAAATGCTGCAAGTGCCTAGCCCCCAACTCAGACATCAGAGCAGGCCAGCTCCTGCTTTACACCTCTGTCTTATCTTCAACAATTTCTGTGACCAATCCTAACTCACAACTGGATGGGAGTTCTGGGAAGTACAGTCCCAGCTTAGCTACACAGACACATACAAAAGTGCTACTGCTATGAACACACTCTGGGAAAAAAATCATGTCTACTACAAGCTAGAGCTCTTTTCTCCAAACCCCATCCAGACTCAGACTTTGGTGAACTGAGAGGGGCTATTTTTGAATGTCAAACTCCTTTGGCTTCCTTTAGCACAAGACCCAGGCACTAACAAGGTCAGTGGTACATTGCTTAGTCTCTTTGTTATAGGACCGTATCTGATCCTGGCCCTTGAGATTAGCACTTGGACCACAGAAGGAGGATAACACCCTTTCCTGCTAAGGTCTAAAACTGAACTTTACTAAGCCACCTTTCTCTGTATGTCCTTACCCTGGTCCTGCCAGATCCTGCAAGGGTGGGGAAAGACAGGATAACTTAAAAGAATTTTTACTCCTGTTAAGTCCTACTTATGGTTCCTTTAGCTGTCCCCTTAAGTTTGTAATTCTATGAGGGCTACATTTTATCTTTGATCCATAACAGAATTCTTTGCTTTTGGAGATAGGGACAAGTGGTGAAGCCGGAAATCAGAGCATTGCCAGAAGTCAGAGAGTGTCCCGAACAAACCAACTGCCAGATTAATGGGCAGTCTCCCCATTCTCTGGAAAGGAAACGGACTAGTGCTCAAGACATTGGGTGGTTGCAGTCTGTAGCTTATTCTTAAAGAGTATTGGTGCAGCTCTGCTCCCCCCCAGTTGAGTTACATGCTAACCAAATATTAGTCATATTTATTCTTAAACCTGTTTATGCCTGTTAGACCAATAGGATATGAGTGGACGTGATATGCGCAGCTGTTTTTTTTTTTTTTAAGATTTTATTTATTTATTCATGAGAGACACAGAGAGAGGCAGGGACAGGAGAAGCAGGCTCCATGCAAGGAGCCTGATGCAGGACTCGATTCAGGGACTCCGGGATCGCACTGGGAGCTGAAGGCAGACACTCAACCACTGAGCCACCCAGACGTCCCAGGGCAACTTTCATTTCACTCCTTACTAATGAAGCTGCTGCCCCTTATGTATCTGTGACTGCATCAGTTGCTTCTAGTAATAGCAATTGGATTTAATCTGCAGTTTTTTTCTACCCCATCAGAATCAGTACCAATGTGCGACTTCAGAGTGACCAGCACCATGTAGCAGCAAATCCCTCCATCCTGCGAGGCTTGATCTCAGCTCTACAGGATGTGTGCTCAAAGCTCCTGAGGTACCAGTATCAGCTAAGGAGTGCCCTTTCCAAAAGGCCTGAATTCTGGCTCTGTGGGAGCCTTTCTGCAAGCTTCTAAAGTCTGATACAGTTGACCCTTGAACAACATAGGTTTGAACTGTGTGGCTCTACTCATATGCAGTTTTATAAAAAAACAAATACACTGTAAATGCATTTTGTCTTATGATTTTCTTAACATTCTTTTTTGTAGCTTGCTTTATTATAAGAATATAGTGTATACTACATATAACATACAAAGCAGGTGTTAATCAGCTTTTCTTTAGATCACATCAGATCATATCTCTTACAAATGCTTAATGGCTTCCAACTGTCCTTAGCACAAACCCCCAAGTTTTCATCTTTTCCTCAGGGCTTTTTTTTTTTTTTTTTCCTCAGGGCTTGTATCTCTCAGACCTCATATCTTACTGCCCTTCCTTCTATTTACTCTATAATCCACCTTTATTCCTGTCCAAACAACTAAGCCCAGCTAGATAAGTCTGCCTTTGCACTTACAATGATCATTGCCTAGAATGTTCTCTCGAGACCTTTGCATGACAGGTTATAGCCTTATTATAATTTTTTTTGAGGAGGTTTTTCCTGAACTTTCAAAGAATCCCATTCTATTTAATCCTGTTTATTTCTTTCACAGCATTTACTACAATCTGTAACTAACTTGTTTACGTCTTCATTTGCCTATTTTCTTCTCCACAACTAGAACATAAACTCATAAGATCATCTATTTTTTTCTTTTATGTTGATTACCCTGCCTCTTTAAATATCTACTGAATAAAAAATAAATTTAGCTTTTGGTACTAAAATATGTAAATCAATGCAAATTGACTACTTTTATCCTTCATAGGAACCCAGAAACTCAAAATACCTAAATATAAAATGCTTATTCTCCTATGCCTACTCAGAGAAAATGGTCAACTATCTTCATGGGACGTGCCGTTCATGTGCCAAGTCATAACAGTAAGTCATCTTGCAAAAAAATCAGCAGCAAGGGGGTTAAGCATAGTTTTGATACTAGACTGTCAGAGTAAAGAAGAGCTGTTGCAAACTGTTCTACCAGTGTGTTCGATCCTAGCAATGCACAATACTTGCACACTTATGGCTGTTCATCCCAAGTGGTCACACTTCATCATGGGCCTGAAGGTGTCTGTAAACATGCCCTGAACACTGACTCAGAAGGAAAAAGGTGCAATCTTGTCAAGCAAGCACAATTTTAAGACAAAGTGTAAGTCAGTGAAATTAACCAAACTTTCTTTCAAATTACAGTGGCCCGAGACATTTTACCATCTCGTATGACGTTAACATACTTTGCTTTTCAAAATGCATCTGAAACCCCCCTGTCTCTAAGGGTTGACTAATATAGTGTCATGAAATCAACATTTGGGCCTGATTTAATGCATTACACTTTGGAGAACTGTATTTCATTATGAGTCAGCTGAAATTTCTTTTTGCCCCAATATGTTGGCACAGTTTTCTTGTACCATAGCTCTACCATCAGTGATATCTGTTTCTAAACCATTTATTTATTTTTTAAAGATGTTGTTTATTTATTCATGAGAAACACACACACACACACACAGAGTGAGAGAGAGAGAGTGAGAGAGACAGGCAGAGGGAGAAGCAGGCTCCATGCAGGGAGCCCGATGTGGGACTTGATCCCAGGTCTCCAGGTTCACGCCCTGGGCTGCAGGCAGCGCTAAACTGCTGAGCCACTGGGGCTGCCCTGTTTCTAAACCATTTAAATGTTTATATACATATGACCTAAGAGCAACGAGAAATTTTATCTAATTATTCAGGAAGTGATTCCCCAACTGATTGATTATCCAAGTCTTATGCTTTTCCCACTGAAAGTATTTATTACCTCTCCCCTTAAACACACATAGGTAACTGGGTAAAAGAAATGAACTAGACAAGTCTCATCTGTAAATTCAGTCTCGAGATGATCATACCAGCCTACCGACAAACCCCCCACTGCTCCATGGCCATAAAAACCTACAGTTATGTCCTTCTGAGATAGAGGATTTGGATTTATAAATTTACAATCTTTAGATTTCTGCTCATGTTCTGTCATTATCATTTTATAATGACAGTAGCCTGACTGTTTCCACTGTCAATATCTCAAGTCTATTCAAATTTTGCAAGTGTGGAAATACAAGCAAGTGTACTTATTTATTCTGCTCTGTTTATATTTCTAAGGCCTTAAATCCCTTCTACATCACAGCTCACAACCACAGATATCATGCTTTGAGTCATTTAGAGGAAGTGACAAAATGGGAAATTTGTAGTCTCATAAATACAGGAATTTAAACAAGGGCTTTCTATTGCTGATGATTTGGACCAAAAAAAAAAAAATATCCTGTTTCCCAGATGTACCTCTGGCAGAGCTCTGGTTCTAAACCATTGCACAGTGAAATGGAGAGAACACTATAATCACAAAAGAAATGATGCTTGTTTGACAGTGCTTGCTAGACTCCATCATTTATGACATTTAGTATCGTTAACCTGATGTATAGTCTCCCTCAGAGGGACAAAGCTACACTTTCTCAAACTTGGATTTCTCAAGATTTCCTATCCTCTAGTATAGTGTGTGCTAGGAAGAAATACAAAGCTTTCAAAGGCAGGAGATGAATCAACAGTACTCTGCAAGGCCTTTTATCTCTCAGGGGTACAGAGCAATGGCCCCTCTGGATAGGGATAGTCTTTGTATAATGCAATAAACTATATTTGTTAATCGATGGTGAGAAGAGGTGCAACAGCAAAGGCCCTAGAATCACTGCTCTTTCATTCCCATTCTGTCTTCTTTCTTCTGTAAGAGGTGGCTCATATGGGGAGGGGGGGAAAGGGTTGAACTGGACAAGTAGAGTTTTGCCAACTTTTCAGCTGTTTGACCTTTTCACTTGGGTGTTGACATGCTAAGTGACCATCTCACACCAGGTCCTTAGGCCAAATGGAAATGGACTGCTGGGGCACCTCCCATTTTCCTTCTAGATCCCCTTTTGCACCTGTTTTGTGACTCAGTGCCTTTATACTAATCCCTGCTCAATCCCAGTCTCTATTCCTCTACTCACCCAGACATGACAAACAAAAGCATTTCTCCACCCACGTTTAAAACAAATGTTTGCCACACCAAACCCTGATTCTTTGAAACCACATGATAAACATGCAAATGTGAAAAAAATCTTGTGCTCTCTTTGGCAGCACATAAAATAAAATGCAAGGGGCACCTGGGTGGCTCAATGGTTGAGCATCTGCCTTTGGTTCAGGTCATGATCCCAGAGTCCTAGGATTGAGTCCCACCATCAGCATCCCTGTGGGGAGTCTGCTTCTCCCTCTGCCTATGTCTCTGCCTCTCTGTTAATGTCTCATGAATAAATAAATTTAAAAAAAAGGAGCCATGAAAACGTGGAAGATTCTAGAAAGTTGACCAAATAGACAATTTCTAAATCTCTACTTTCAATTCTTATCTATTTTCATTTTATATGGAACTATCCAATTAATTTTTTAATAACACTTTTGATGTCTGTACCATACCCCCAAATGTATAATTACTACAAATTGCCTATAGAGCAAGGCTCCCAAATTTTAATCTTAGTGATTTAAAGCTCTGCTAATTTAGTGAAAAAATATATGCCAAGAAATCCACTAGGCATTACTGAGGATACAAAATGAGAATAAGATTCCTGTTTTCAAAAAATTTACAACCTAATTGAGAAAATGTATGTACAAAAATAACAAGGCGGAAATATTACTTATGTCTCCTTTGTGGAATGTAATGATAATTATATAGTAAGCATTTATTGAATGCAGGTACTTCACATCTCTTATTATGAATACAACAACCCTATAACAGAGGTCCTTGGTATCTCCATTACAGATAGCAATAGCAACATCCAAATTCCTACCATTGACAGGTGCTTTATATATATGATCACACTTCATCTCCACAACAATTCTCATTTTTTAAATGAGTGCCAGGGATTTGCCTGAGGTCACAGAACTAGTCAGTGGCTGCTACGGTCTAAATGTTTATGTCCTTGTCCCAAATATACATGTTGGAATCCTAACTCCCAATGTGATGATAGTTAGCTTCTGAGAGATAAGACCACAACGGTAGAACTCTCAGTAATGTGATTAATAGCTTTATAAAAGAGGCTTGTGAAAGCTCTTAGGCCCTTTCTACCATGTGAGGAGAAGTGAGAAGTGGGTAGTCGTGGCAAATCGGGAAAGGCCCTTCATCAGAATGTGACCATGCTGGCACCCTGATCCTGGACTCCCAGTCTCCAGAACTACGAGAAATAAATGTCTTCTGTTGACAAGTTACTTAGTCTGTGGTATTTTGTTATAGCAGACTAAATAGACTAAGATAATGGCAGAACCAAGTTTCAAACTGAGGTCTAACTCTAATGTCTTCCTTTTTTGGATTATATCCTGTGCCTTCTTAGGAAAAAAGAGCTCAGAGAAGGTCAGTAGCTTGTCAGAGTTGATGAAGCTCTTAGGCAGCAATAAGGACTGACAGATTTATTTTACTTCAAAGTATATACCTGCTTCCTTTTCCCCTTTCTCTTCTTCCTTTCCCTTTAGGAACTATTCAGTCCTAGAATCACAAAATTGGGCAGAGCAAGGTAGGAGTCTTTGCTTGGGCATGGGGTGTAGAAATATAGAACCTGGGCAGGGTCATGAAGCTGTTCATATGGAGGGCTTGGTCAGGTGATGGGTGTTAGAACTTACGTGCAGTGAGAAGAGTGCCACATGGATGAGTACTCAGAGCTTGTCTGGGTGTCAGAGCTTGAGCAAATTAAGAAGGGTTTCCACATGGGTAGGGTGGCTTGGTACAGGGTTTTAGGGCCTAAATAGGGTGAGGCCCTATTTAAGGTGAGAAGGGCGTGTGTGTGCACGTGCGTGCATGTGCAAGTAGGGGCGTGGTGGGCATGGGTTACATACTAGGGATTGGTCAAATAAATTTTGTATTTCAAATAATGGGAAACTGGTTTCTCAGTGCCAAAGAAGGGACGTATAAACAAGGAAAAGGACAAAATAAAAATAAAATTAAAATACTCCTTAATAGAAACCTATGGTTTTCAATATAAAAGTAGATGCAAAAATAGTCATGTAAATTTAAGAACGTATACATATATGTATCTGCATGAATAGGCTTCCTAGCTCTGGTACTAGTGAGCTCACCTGGTACCCATATCTCCAGCTTCTAAATGCTATTTTCACTAAAGAGGAACCAGGACTTTTTGGAGAAATGGCTAACTCCAGGAGGGGGACAAGGGAAATACAAGACGAGTTGGTAACTTCCTCTTGTGCCAGAAAGTAGTTAAAAAAAAATGAATGGAACATGTCAAAAGGCACAGAAGTCAACTGAAGGGGGTTCCTACTGGCCTAATATAGGACAAATTTAGCATCAATATAAAACATGCTAATAATAGATTCACTCTATTGAATAAAAATAGGAAACCATGAGTCTATATTAATATAAATAAGTAGATATACAAATAAAAGTTTTATGAAGAATGGAGCATAATCAAATTTTAAAGTGCCTCCCTACAAAGCGCTTGAAGAGAAAACAGTGGAGAAGCCTGGCAGATACCTTCTCGAACAGCTAATCACCATGAACATCAGCCACAGGTCTGGTGCCAGTGGTGATAGGAAACATTGAGAACATAGAAGCCTTCTCTGATGCTCCTTGCCAAAGCAGAACAAGCAGATTCTAGTCATGAGGAAATGTCAGATAAACCCAAACTGAGAAAGCTTCTGCATAATAACTGGCCTGAAATCTTCAAAAGTACCAAGGTCGTGAAAATCAAAGACAGACTTATTTCAGACTGAAGGAAATGAAACAGAAGGGAAAACTTAATCCAGTCATGTGATTCTGTCCCAGATGCTTTTCCTATGCAGAGTGTTATTGGGGGAAAACAAGTTGAGTGGGGCTTGAAGATTAAATGGTGGTTATCAGTGTTAATTTCTGACTATGAGGGTCCCGTTGTGGTTATTAGGAGAATGCCCATCTCTGGAGGAAATACACTCTGAAGCTCAGCATAATGGAGCAACTTACTTTCAAAGGGTTCAGGGAAAAAACCCTTTGTAGTATACTTCCAAGTTTTCTGCAAATTTAGGATTGTTTCAAAATAAAAGCAGCAATCGGAAAAACATACTCTCCCTTGTACTGTTTTTCTTCTTGGAGCAGATGTTATCACCATCTGGTTGGGCACAGAGGTATTAAGTATATTTCAGGCTTAAAAAAGTCTTCATGGAGGAGATGGAATTTGGGGAGAATTCAGATAGGTAGGGAGATCTAGAAGGAAAATTTTTCATGTGAAAAAACAATGTATTCAAACACATTTAATGCTTCTCCATTGCCTTACAAACTACGTTTCTGAACAGGGAAGTTGGAGGTAGAATAGAAAAGGGGCTAAGGTGGGCACTGGAGTTATACCAGGATTCAAATACTGATTTTGTCTTTAACAACCTATGTGACTTTTGATGATGTCTCAGTTTCATTGCAAAATAAGAAAGCTGATGTTTGTGTGTTTGAAAATTAATGAAATTATATAAGTTAAAGGGCTCTGGCATAGTTCCTACCATATGGCAGTGCTTGCAATGATGATGAAGATGTAACAGTAATGATGTGATCTATACGTTAGAGAAGGTGGTTTGTGTTATGTAGAAGAGATTGGTTCAGAGTGACCCTGAAAAAAGGTGGGGCAGTTAGGAAGCTATTACCAATTGTCCAGATGAGAGTGGAGGCTGTTGAGAAGGATGTGGGCAAGTGAGTTTGTTGGGTGAATGCTAGAGGTTTAAAACAAATACTTAGATGATCCCAGGATGGTCCCTAGGAAGTTAAAGACTGCTCTGAGATGCAGTGTCTAGCAGAGACAGGGGAACAGTGTCAGTACTGATCAGAGTAACTGAAAGTCACTGTGGTTCCACGAAGGAGAGTCCCAAGTTCCCTTTCTGCCCACCTAGACCCTTCTAAGCACATCAGTAGAAACATGTAGATAGACTTTGCCTTTTTGGCATCTTCTGTTGCACTTCTTTCTTCTCTGTGTCTCTGTCCCTTCCTCCTTACATATTCCTCTCAAGCACTCAAAGCTCCATACTTTGTTCAGGTCTTGTTCAAGATTTGTGCTTTTTCCAGCCCTAAGAGAAAGTCTGATCCAAGTACCATTGCAAGTGCTGATGGCTGAGAGTACAAAGACTTCCTGATAAATTGTCCTTAGATCAATACCACTTTCAATGCAGCTCCTTACTCTGTGTTCTCTAGTTCTACGGGTAACTGGTATTTTGTCTTCTTGTACTTGCTGATGTAGTATATTGCAATAGTATGGCTGTTTCATCTCTACACATTGTGTTTTGCCCAAAGATAGCAAGTTCTTCTGGGGCAGATGCTGTGTTCTCATAGCAACAATCACTGTGATGAACACTAAGTAGTTGCTCAATACATGTTTGTAGAACTGAACTAAGTAAAAAATTAAATGACAAAAAATCCCCTAAAAATCCAGTTCTAAACAGGATGTGAAATAATGCTTTTCTTAGTTAAAACAGGAACTGTAGAAATATATGCTTTGGTGTTAGCTAAAGCAGTAAGTAATTGTCCCTATGGAAATTAACCCTGCTGTCTGAAAACACAGGCCTGGGCCAGCTGTCTGGGTTGCATTTGGATCAGTGATCCTCTGCCTCCTACCTTTGTAATCCTGGAATTATTAGTAGCATTTGACACTGAAGATTTTTTGCATTAAATTAAATTTTATATGTAAAAAAAAAAAAACAACCCCACAAAAAACAGAGTGCCCGGCAAATAAGAGCAACTTAAGGGAGGTTACCTATTTTTTTTTTTTGTTACCTATTATTTTTTCTTAAGACTTTTGGATAGCAAATGGGAATGAATAGCCCAAAAATTCTTTCATGGAGGTCATTCTTAGTCTTTAAAATGCTTCAGCTGGGGAACTACTGGACTAGCCCATTCAGGCTTCAGATAAGGAGAAGAAATCATTTTGTATCCAGTTCCTTTTCCTGACTACCATTACGCAGGCAGGCTGTGGAGCTCATAATGAGTGCATACAAAAAGATCTGAGATTCAACCTTAAAATCTCATTTTTGTCCCATAGTTGTAGTAGTAAGGCTACTTATTTCCAGCTTCTGTTTCCACACCTTCTCTCTAAAGCCCATGTCTTTCAGGACAGCCTCTGGTGCTAACTTTAACTGATTTCCATTGCATTCTCTGAAGCACAATTAGAATGATTTATACTTCCCCCTGCCAGGACTGAAGCAGTTGTACTGGGGCAAAGGGATATCCCATACTTTGGGGATTGGGGAGCTCATTGCTGAGTCACTTCTCCAGTGGTCTCACTATGGAAGAGCATTTTATAGTATTTTACTGGCTCAGATTACTTCTGTTGAATATAAGTTAGGTGGTCCCAGGGAAGGGGCATTTTATAAGTTGTTCACAGCTGTAACTAATACTCAGAAGAGCACATGCTACACATTTTAGGTGCTTAATGTTGAAAAAGATGACGTGACTGCCCCAGAAGAGTTTATCTTGTTGACAAGACAAAATGTGTGTACAGAAAAAAACCATGCAATTGGTCTCTGACTGTAGGAGTAAAGCTTGCTGAAATCTATAGTGGTTAAACCCAGATTTCTCTATTTTCTGCCTATTATTCTCCTAAAGCTTTTTGTTGAGATGCAGGCTGGGCAGTGACTATTAAAACTATTTGTCTAGGTTTTTTTTTTTTTTTTGTGTGTGTGTGTGTGTGCTTTAGAGATAGAGGGCTGCATTTGAGGTGTTAGTTTATTTAACTGAGGCTTCCTACTTGTGCCTCAAGAATATATCCTTTCATAAAACTGAATTCTTCTCTTGCATGAATGAGTTCTCAAGTTTGGAAGAAGAGTGGCATAGAGCTGAATCAAATATACAGAATGTTCTTGTAGCCACCATTTCAGTAAAATGATTATACCCATTATCTGTTAAAAGAGACATATCTGTTTCCAACCACTATTCTTGTATAAAGAATTTTACAAGAAGGTTTAATTCAGCTCATTTTACAAATTAGGTATGTTGCCAATGTATTTTAATTAGTAATTAAAATGATCAATCCTCTTTTAATGTAAAATGATCCATAATGTGGCAATAGGTCCAACCTAACTAAATAATGATCAAAACCATCATTGCAAACAACACAGTAATGCTGTCCTTTAAAAGAATTTCATGAGGATTATCTGACTCAATGTCAAAAACCATTTACTGAAAAATGAATTGAGAATCACAGTGTGGTCTTCTAAACCATCTAGTATGTAACATTTGATCAGATCAGTCATGCATATGAATTAAAGCTAGAGATGGAGATCTAAATCAGCATGACCCCAAAACATATTAAATATATGAGATAACGGAGAGCAGGTGGGAGACAATTAGAGAGAAGATCTGGGACAATGTTATGGTTGTTGTTGTCTTTTTTTTTTTTTTTTTTTTAGGCTCTCACTCTGTTAGGGCTGCTGTAAACTACTGCAAAATCCCCTCAAAACCCAGATATAGAGATCATGCGTAAGCACTTCAAAGGGGGAAGACCAGAAGAATGGGACACAGAAAAACAAAATAATGAGGAATGTTTTGCAGCATGTGATTTAAAAAACCCCACACAGATCTGGTAGTGTGTGCTTACTTCTGAAAATGACACTCACTTTGAAGTCTGTCCTTTGAGTCAGACCTCTATTAAACTAAGGGCCTCCCTCACTGCTGACACGAGAGATCAAAGGAAGCACCTTGCACTGCCTATGAGGGACATGGCTAGCATGAGACATTCTAGAGACAGAGCAACAGAGCAGCTAATGGGTAAGAAACCATACAAAAACACCACTCTCCTTGGCTTTCAAAGGAGGAACTGCTTTGAAAAAGACCTTTAGGGCTGCACATTCAGTGGTTGTGATTTGCCAAACTGCTGTCCGTGTTTTCCACGGGAAAACAAGAGGACCAAATCATTAGTCAGTATTGACCAAATTACCTGGGAGTCTGCTCTAAAAATGTGGTTGATTTCTAATGCAGCTTTGTCTCAGGTACTTGTACTCTCAGGGAAATGTGAGCTGTCTCTGAAATATTTTCATTTTGACAGAATTTTCAGAGATAATTCAGGCTCCTCATGTAACACTTTAGAGAATGCCTCCTGCAAATACTTGGATAACAAGGGTCACCATGACAAGTGAACCTTTCCTTTGCTGTTGCCAAGACAGAATTAAATTTTCAGAGAGAATTCCACTCATGTATGGTTACAATTGATTGATGCTTTTTTATTCCTTTGCCAGACACCCAAATGGCTTTTGAGGAGCCTTCCAGGGCAAAAGCAAATTCTCACCTCTGGATAAATAGCTCAAATCTCAAGGGAGAGAATAGCCGATCTTACACAGATCTCCTGCTTGGCATTTTTCCTGCTCCTCACTATTGCTTCAATACTACTACTCTTTAGTTTTCCTGTGGAAGGAGAGCATCTTCCTCCAAAGATAATGCTATTTAGATATAGCACCATCTGCCCTGACTCACTGCTGCCTTGTACTAATCTTGCAGTCACTTTCCATCACGCACTGAAATGGGGCACCTCTTCATAGGCTGCAGTCAGCACCCCACCCACAGACAATACTTTATCAATGTCCATATCTGACCCCAAAGTCTCCCACTTCTCAACATTGATGACCTAAATCTCTGCTTATGACAGACATCCATTTCAAGGATCACACCTCCTAACACCTCCAAAATCTTAAAGTTCAATTTCAGAGAGGGTGGCCACCGGCCCCTGAGGTCCTGCCCTGGCCCGAAGTCCCAGCCTTCCCAGCTCCATCTACTCAGGAGATGTCCCTGAGTCCCCGGAGGCATGATGGGGCTCCCTCCACCTGAGAGATAAGGAAGCTGGGTTCCAGCACCAGGGTGGGGGCTGCCATGAGAGTTTGGAAGCTTAAGAAGAGCCGAGGGCCAGCCCGGTCTTGGGTGTGGGACAGAGGTCAGAAGTGGGGCTGCTATGAGAGTGTACAGGACAGCGGGCAGTGGCCTCAAATCCATCCCGTAGGGGTCAGTGGGGATCCTTCCACTGACTGCCCCCAGGACGGAAAGATGACAACGGGCCCTTCCACATTGCCCTGTCTCTCGCTGGACCGTGAGCCCTAGACAGGTGGCCCAGCATCCGCTGCCTGGAATCCACTCTTGGACCACAGATTCCTAGCCATATTCTCACCGGTCTGAGCTTTAATCTCATTTAGATGTCTAGTTCCTACATTCCTCTATTTTTTCTAGACTTTCAGCTCCCTCTCAGCTCTCCTTTCTTTACCCAAACTAGACATTGTGGTTGTTAGCATGTACAGTCATCTCACCATATAACTGCATGCTGTTGCACCCTCAACACCAAACCCTAACCCTAAACCAATTTTTCAATTTACTTTCTCCAGCCTTACACCCAGTCAGCTGGGTGCTGACTGGAGAAATTCCATAGAGTGCTGTCTATCAAGTCTCTTTTATATTTATGTACTGGAAATATTAAATGTGATATCCAAAAATGCTGGGGAGGCACAAGGTTATACTATACATAATAACGGCTATGGTTTTGAGTAGAAGGGTGGCCACTCCATAGGTTACTCAATAACCTATTTGGTGGCCTGGCCTGAAAATGTAAGACCTCCTGCACTGGTAACTTGAAACATGAGTGATAATTTATCAGTTGGCATCTGAAGAGACTAAAAGCAGCAGACAGGTAGAGAATAAGAATCATAGTAACAACAACAACAAAAGAATCATACTAACAGAGTTCCTCTTCTACCCACCTCATTCTTCATAAGCATATGCTATTATTTATTATTTGAACAACAGGGTAGAGAGAGTGTACAAACCAGGGCAACTCCTCTCTCTTACTGGGCATCAAGGGTGGGCCTGTCCAGGGCAGATCCAGGTCTTGCGGGCCCTGAAATTCATATGATTTTGAGGTGTCCTCTCAAAATAGTACAAAATTAACAGTCACAAAAGCAAATCAAATGCACTTAAAAATTGCTGACGCTTTGTACTGAGCTACATAAGTGTGTAATCAAGTCACTCTTATACAGCAGTCATTGACTTATTGATAAATACATACAGTTTTGTCAGCAAAACATTGGTTTCTTCAGGCTGCTTAACTGAGTTAGTGGCAGTTTTGCAAAGCATCTTGTCTGGAACCACCAGACTAATCAGGCCAAAATGTACTAGGTACACACTAAGATTTGATATGATACATTGGGATCCATAAAGCACATGGCCTCTCATGCAGATATGCTCATTGCTTATAGAAGTGCTCAGGTTCATGCTTTGAAAAACAAATTTTAAAACATAGAAGTTTTACCTTGCATTTTTCCATAAATTATATATATAATATATAATTGTATGTGCTTCACTATGAAGCATATTCCTGACAGCAACAAATTTCTGTTTTGACTATGATGAAAAATCATTTCCTTAAAATTATACATATCTGATGATATGAAGAATATTCCATAGAGTAGCTTCTGACTTCATATATTTCAAAACTGTTTAAGATTTTATTTATTCATGAGAGAGAGAGATTGAGAGAGAGAGAGAGGCAGAGACCCAGGCAGAGGGAGAAGCAGGCTTCATGCAGAGAGCCTGACATGGGACTCTATCCCAGGTCTCCAGGATCAGGCCCTGCTGAAGGTGGCGCTAAACTGCTGAGCCACCAGGGCTGCCCTCAAAACTTGTTTCTTAATGCTAGTTCTGGTCTTGGGTGCCATAGGGTAAAGAGTGTATTATTTTACATTGCCCTTTCTGCAAAGTCATTGCGTTGGCATAGTGGGTGGAAGCAGACAGCTAGTAGTCACATGAATGCAATCCTATTCAACTCAAACTAAATATAGTCAAAATTTCACTTCCTTTCAGGTATTAGATTCCCCAAATGGCCTTTTCAAAGATGAGAGAAAATGAGTGGCAGAGAGAAAGTGTAAGTGGAATGAGACAGTAATCTTAAAAGATTAAAGTTAAAAAAAAATCTTAGTTTTCTAATATCTGTAAGCATGTGAACACATAAAGGGGCCTGTTTTGGTCAGAGGTCCTAAAGTTTATGCGTTATAGTAAACTCATCTTTGCAATCTGGACTCTTATGGTTTGACTGGTATATAATCTGGAGCTTCCTAGTACGGATGATAGGTTACTCCTATATATTAAATAAGGAACAGGCACCTTCATCTTCCTTATCCTTTTTGAAAATGACAGAGCATAAAAGGTATTTGAGATCTGAAGAGTTAGGATTAAAGTGTCTTTTGAGTCAGATGAAATAATAAAATTTTTTTAGAGCAAAATGTAAGCAAGAAATTAGCTGTAATCTGTTGTTAACTCTCTTAAGAGAGTAACAATCCTAGAAGAAACCAATCCTGCTTTAAAAATATGGACAAGGAGTACCTGTGCACCAGAACTCCTCTATACAGAGGAGGGCCCAAGGGGCTATTACCTCATCTTAAAACTCTGGCCACTAAGAGATCTCAGGACTCCTGAGATTTAAAAAAAAAAAAAAAAGTTGCATCCATGAATTGTCCATCTAGTACATTAACTCACCAGAGATGATGTTCTGCCAAGAACATGGTTGGCAAACTCTGTGTGAAGGATCAAGTAGTAAATTGCTTAAGTTTCATGGGCTATATAGTATCTGTTGCAACTACTCAACTCTGCCCTGGTGAAAGCAGTAGTAGACAAAATGCCAGTTAGTAGGCATGGCTATATTCCATAAAACTTTATTACAGATGCTGAAATTTTATTTGTATATAATTTTCATGGATCAAAAATACTGTTTTGGACTTAACTATTAAAAATTTGAAAACCATTCAGCTTGAAGGCTATACAAAAACAGGTGGCAGGCCAGGTTTTTCTGCAGACTACAGTTTGATCTTGGTTCTAAATATGCTCAAAAAAGATTTAGGAATCAGCAGATGAAAGATTTTGATTGATACTACTTTTCTGTTCAACATTTCTGCATGAAGGATGTTTCTCAGATAATAGGTAGTACTGTGTATCAGCAATTTGGTAGGTATCATGCTGAAGATCTAAAACACATTTGTGGATTTCCTTCTTCAAAGCACTCAAAAGCAACATTATGACCCTCCCTACTTCCCTACCCATGACTTTTTGGCTATTAGTTGTTTGGATTGGCTTGGATATAGCTTTGGGTCAAGGGTGTATATATATATTTTTTAATCAAGAGTGTATATTTATTTTTTAAAGATTTTATTTATTTATTCATGAGAGGCAGAGAGAGAGGCAGAGACATAGGCAGAGGGAGAGGCAGGCTCACTGTGGGGAGCCTGATGTGGGACTCAATCCCAGGATCACAGGATCATGACCTGAGCCAAAAGCAGACGCTTAACCACTGAGCCACCCAGGCATCCCAAGAGCATATATTATAAAGACGTAGTACCAATGCAGCATCATGGCCACACAGAATTTGGTACAACATCATTGGCAGCCAAACAGTGCCTTGATTGTCAAGATGGATTGGCCACTCTGGCTATCTGTACCTACTGTCTTTTTCTTATCATTTTGCTCCATATGGATTCCTCTTATTAACATGAATGTTGAAGTCCAAAAGACTTGTGTATAGAAAAGCTTAGTCCCAGCTACTTGTATTTTTAAGAAACATCGATTTGGCAGTGGTACATAATTTAAAACATCCTTTTTGTTAACTTAAAAAAAAAGTGTAACATACAAATCTTATTCTATTTATAAACCTGTATCTAAAGCAAGAATGTTACCTTCCCATCCTTGATTAATGTTTAATTTAAATTGAACAGCATAGGGGCACCCGGGTGGCTCAGTGGTTGAGCATCTGCCTTTGGCTCAGGTTGTGATCTCGGGGTCCTGGGACCAAGTTCCACATCAGTCTCCCCGTAGGGAGCCTGCTTCTCCTTCTGCCTATGTCTCTGCCTCTGTGTGTTTCTCATGAATAAACAAATAAAACCTTTTAAAAAATAAATTGAACAGGATAAATATCCTCAAATAACCAGTTTATCAAATTTGTTTAAGCACTTTACATTCTATTTATAAATTCATGCAATGAGTTTTGCTTCAAATGCCTGACCAGGCAAATTTACTATGTAAGCAAGTAAACTCTTTCTACATACCTGAACAACATAAACTTATAAGTCATTAAACTTATTATAGACACTCTCAAGTTCTTCTAAACATCCCATTATTGTTTATAAGGGTAAATTTCCTTCCAACTTAAAATCACATCTATAATCAATTTTACATTTTAATTGGAGTCAAATTCTATCATGTCAGATTCTCTTAAACATTACAAGCCTGATAAGTGTCAAATACATACAGATTGTCCCAATGATTATAAAACCTATGCCTAAATTTAATCCCCAAAGTACAGGTAGTACAGATCTAATTACCTTCATTAATCCTTAACTTTAAAGCTTCCTGGGGTAAAATACCTTACTGTTTAAGTCAAGGGTCAGCAAACTCCATACAGCCTAGTGCCAGATCTTGTCTGCTTTGGTACACCCTCAAGCTAAGAATGGGTCTTACATTTTTAAATAGTTGGAAGAAGAAAACAGACAAGCAGAATATTTCAGCATCCATAAAGTTTTATAAGAACACTGCTACCTTCATTTGTTTCTTGTCTATAGCCGCTTTCAGGTTAGGTGTCAGGGTAAGTGCTTAAGACAGAGACCCTGTGGCCCTCAAATCTAAAATATTTACTCTCTGGCCTTTGCAGACAGTTTGCTGACATCCCCATCCCTGACCCTCTTCTAGTTTTTTTTTTTTTAAGAAGATACAAGTCAAGCTGTGCTTGAATTTCAAAAACCCAAATAAAAGATCACTGTAGCAGAATATTTTGCCTTAAGGTTATTTGGGGACTAAGGGCAAAGATCTGATTTTAAAAGCTCTTATAATGAAGAGCTTCTTTAAAAAAAAAGTGGTTTATCATCCTCCCTCCTCCATTAACCCAGAGAACAGCAAACAGTAAAACTGAAGGTAGGAAAGAAGGGAAGGGGATGAGCAGAATATATTTTTTGGTGTAAGGACAGAAATGTGCCCCCTGTCCCATACATCCCCCTCCCTGCCCACAGCATAGAAGGGATCCAAGTCTGAGCATCCCTCTGGAGCTCCTTGGCAGCCACGGAGCTGAGGGGGTGCTTCTCATAGTTCTTAGGAGGAAGTGCTCTGCAAGCTGCTTCCTGTACTTCTGTTCACCCATCTTCTGTGTATTTTGCCTCTTCTTGCCTTGACAGATGGTTCTAAGTATTTCAGCTAAGTCTGTCTCTGGGAAGCATCTCAACCCCCCACCTCCCAGTTTAAATTTAAAGTTGTAATATGCCTTTCCAGTCATCATTACAAACATATAGTATTTGCATATACGTTTTAATATGCAACGTAGGTAATATATTTGATCATAGTTACGTTTTAGACTATAACGTTTCCTCACAAACAATATTTCTGAAAAACAAAAACAAAAATCAAAGAAACCCTATTTCTGCGGCATTCGGAACCAGAAGTCAAGTCCTAACAAAGCACTGTCATTTAGGTGAGAATAGAGAAAATTCTGACACTTTGGTTGCCACTGCCTTCCAGTAACCTCATGAAAAGAACTGTTCAAATGCCTCTGCATTATTATTTGGGTTCCATTTTTCATATTCCAGAAAATCTAATCTCTTAAAACTAAAGTAACGAAATGTACTTGAAATAGAAAAGAAGACAGACACAGGAGAGGGAAATTTGTGTGGAGAGGACAAATAAGCCTGGAGGTCTGCGGCCTCACCGGGTAAACAACCCCCACTGAGCCCTGCACCAGGCAGGGGCACAGCAGCCCCCCCAACTGCTAACACCTGAAAACCAGCACAACAGGCCCCTCCCCCAGAACACCAGCTAGACTGACAACTTCCAGGAGAAGCCAAGGGACTTAAAGTACACAGAATCAGAAGATACTCCCCGGTGGTTCTTTTTTTTTTTTTTGTTTTGTTTTGTTTTGTTTTGCTTTTTGATTTGTTTCCTTCCCCCACCCCCTTTTTTTTTCTCCTTTCTTTTTCTTCTTTTTTTTTTTTCGTTTTTTTTCTTCCCTTTTTTTTCTCTTTCTCTTTTCTTTCCTTCTTTCTCTCCTCTCTTTTTCTCTTTTTCCCAATACAACTTGCTTTTGGCCACTCTGCACTGAGCAAAATGACTAGAAGGAAAACCTCACCTCAAAAGAAAGAATCAGAAACAGTCCTCTCTCCCACAGAGTTACAAAATCTGGATTACAATTCAATGTCAGAAAGCCAATTCAGAAGCACTATTATACAGCTACTGGTGGCTCTAGAAAAAAGTATAAAGGACTCAAGAGACTTCATGACTGCAGAATTTAGAGCTAATCAGGCAGAAATTAAAAATCAATTGAATGAGATGCAATCCAAACTAGAAGTCCTAACGACGAGGGTTAACGAGGTGGAAGAACGAGTGAGTGACATAGAAGACAAGTTGATTGCAAAGAGGGAAACTGAGGAAAAAAGAGACAAAAAATTAAAAGACCATGAGGATAGATTAAGGGAAATAAATGACTGCCTGAGAAAGAAAAACCTACGTTTAATTGGGGTTCCCGAGGGCGCCGAAAGGGACAGAGGGCCAGAATATGTATTTGAACAAATTCTAGCTGAAAACTTTCCTAATCTGGGAAGGGAAACAGGCATTCAGATCCAGGAAATAGAGAGATCCCCCCCTAAAATCAATAAAAACCGTTCAACACCTCGACATTTAATAGTGAAGCTTGCAAATTCCAAAGATAAAGAGAAGATCCTTAAAGCAGCAAGAGACAAGAAATCCCTGACTTTTATGGGGAGGAGTATTAGGGTAACAGCAGACCTCTCCACAGAGACCTGGCAGGCCAGAAAGGGCTGGCAGGATATATTCAGGGTCCTAAATGAGAAGAACATGCAACCAAGAATACTTTATCCAGCAAGGCTCTCATTCAGAATGGAAGGAGAGATAAAGAGCTTCCAAGACAGGCAGCAACTGAAAGAATATGTGACCTCCAAACCAGCTCTGCAAGAAATTTTAAGGGGGACTCTTAAAATTCCCCTTTAAGAAGAAGTTCAGTGGAACAGTCCACAAAAACAAGGACTGAATAGATATCGTGATGACACTAAACTCATATCTCTCAATAGTAACTCTGAACGTGAACGGGCTTAATGACCCCATCAAAAGGCGCAGGGTTTCAGACTGGATAAAAAAGCAGGACCCATCTATTTGCTGTCTACAAGAGACTCATTTTAGACAGAAGGACACCTACAGCCTGAAAATAAAAGGTTGGAGAACCATTTACCATTCGAATGGTCCTCAAAAGAAAGCAGGGGTAGCCATCCTTATATCAGATAAACTAAAATTTACCCCAAAGACTGTAGTGAGAGATGAAGAGGGACACTATATCATACTTAAAGGATCTATTCAACAAGAGGACTTAACAATCCTCAATATATATGCCCCGAATGTGGGAGCTGCCAAATATATCAATTATTAACCAAAATGAAGAAATACTTAGATAATAATACACTTATACTTGGTGACTTCAATCTAGCTCTTTCTATACTCGATAGGTCTTCTAAGCACAACATCTCCAAAGAAACGAGAGCTTTAAATGATACACTGGACCAGATGGATTTCACAGATATCTACAGAACTTTACATCCAAACTCAACTGAATACACATTCTTCTCAAGCGCACATGGAACTTTCTCCAGATTAGACCACATATTGGGTCACAAATCGGGTCTGAACCGATACCAAAAGATTGGGATTGTCCCCTGCATATTCTCAGACCATAATGCCTTGAAATTAGAACTAAATCACAACAAGAAGTTTGGAAGGACCTCAAACACGTGGAGGTTAAGGACCATCCTGCTAAAAGATAAAAGGGTCAACCAGGAAATAAAGGAAGAATTAAAAAGATTCATGGAAACTAATGAGAATGAAGATACAACCATTCAAAATCTTTGGGATGCAGCAAAAGCAGTCCTAAGGGGGAAATACATCGCAATACAAGCATCCATTCAAAAACTGGAAAGAACTCAAATACAAAAGCTAACCTTACACATAAAGGAGCTAGAGAAAAAACAGCAAATAGATCCTACACCCAAGAGAAGAAGGGAGTTAATAAAGATTCGAGCAGAACTCAACGAAATCGAGACCAGAAGAACTGTGGAACAGATCAACAGAACCAGGAGTTGGTTCTTTGAAAGAATTAATAAGATAGATAAACCATTAGCCAGCCTTATTAAAAAGAAGAGAGAGAAGACTCAAATTAATAAAATCATGAATGAGAAAGGAGAGATCACTACCAACACCAAGGAAATACAAACGATTTTAAAAACATATTATGAACAGCTATACGCCAATAAATTAGGCAATCTAGAAGAAATGGACGCATTCCTGGAAAGCCACAAACTACCAAAACTGGAACAGGAAGAAATAGAAAACCTGAACAGGCCAATAACCAGGGAGGAAATTGAAGCAGTCATCAAAAACCTCCCAAGACACAAGAGTCCAGGGCCAGATGGCTTCCCAGGGGAATTTTATCAAACGTTTAAAGAAGAAATCATACCTATTCTCCTAAAGCTGTTTGGAAAGATAGAAAGAGATGGAGTACTTCCAAATTCGTTCTATGAGGCCAGCATCACCTTAATTCCAAAACCAGAGAAAGACCCCACCAAAAAGGAGAATTACAGACCAATATTCCTGATGAACATGGATGCAAAAATTCTCAACAAGATACTGGCCAATAGGATCCAACAGTACATTAAAAAAATTATTCACCATGACCAAGTAGGATTTATCCCTGGGACACAAGGCTGGTTCAACACCCGTAAAACAATCAATGTGATTCATCATATCAGCAAGAGAAAAACCAAGAACCATATGATCCTCTCATTGGATGCAGAGAAAGCATTTGACAAAATACAGCATCCATTCCTGATCAAAACTCTTCAGAGTGTAGGGATAGAGGGAACATTCCTCGACATCTTAAAAGCCATCTATGAAAAGCCCACAGCAAATATCATTCTCAATGGGGAAGCACTGGGAGCCTTTCCCCTAAGATCAGGAACAAGACAGGGATGTCCACTCTCACCACTGCTGTTCAACATAGTACTGGAAGTCCTAGCCTCAGCAATCAGACAACAAAAAGACATTAAAGGCATTCAAATTGGCAAAGAAGAAGTCAAACTCTCCCTCTTCGCCGATGACATGATACTCTACATAGAAAACCCAAAAGCCTCCACCCCAAGATTGCTAGAACTCATACAGCAATTCGGTAGCGTGGCAGGATACAAAATCAATGCCCAGAAGTCAGTGGCATTTCTATACACTAACAATGAGACTGAAGAAAGAGAAATTAAGGAGTCAATCCCATTTACAATTGCACCCAAAGCATAAGATACCTAGGAATAAACCTCACCAAAGATGTAAAGGATCTATACCCTCAAAACTATAGAACACTTCTGAAAGAAATTGAGGAAGACACAAAGAGATGGAAAAATATTCCATGCTCATGGATTGGCAGAATTAATACTGTGAAAATGTCAATGTTACCCAGGGCAATATACACGTTTAATGCAATCCCTATCAAAATACCATGGACTTTCTTCAGAGAGTTAGAACAAATTATTTTAAGATTTGTGTGGAATCAGAAAAGACCCCGAATAGCCAGGGGAATTTTAAAAAAGAAAACCATATCTGGGGGCATCACAATGCCAGATTTCAGGTTGTACTACAAAGCTGTGGTCATGAAGACAGTGTGGTACTGGCACAAAAACAGACACATAGATCAATGGAACAGAATAGAGAATCCAGAAGTGGACCCTGAACTTTATGGGCAACTAATATTCGATAAAGGAGGAAAGACTATCCATTGGAAGAAAGACAGTCTCTTCAATAAATGGTGCTGGGAAAATTGGACATCCACATGCAGAAGAATGAAACTAGACCACTCTCTTTCACCATACACAAAGATCAACTCAAAATGGATGAAAGATCTAAATGTGAGACAAGATTCCATCAAAATCCTAGAGGAGAACACAGGCAACACCCTTTTTGAACTCGGCCATAGTAACTTCTTACAAGATACATCCACGAAGGCAAAAGAAACAAAAGCAAAAATGAACTATTGGGACTTCATCAAGATAAGAAGCTTTTGCACAGCAAAGGATACAGTCAACAAAACTCAAAGACAACCTACAGAATGGGAGAAGATATTTGCAAATGACGTATCAGATAAAGGGCTAGTTTCCAAGATCTATAAAGAACTTCTTAAACTCAACACCAAAGAAACAAACAATCCAATCATGAAATGGGCAAAAGACATGAACAGAAATCTCACAGAGGAAGACATAGACATGGCCAACATGCATATGAGAAAATGCTCTGCATCACTTGCCATCAGGGAAATACAAATCAAAACCACAATGAGATACCACCTCACACCAGTGAGAATGGGGAAAATTAACAAGGCAGGAAACAACAAATGTTGGAGAGGATGTGGAGAAAAGGGAACCCTCATACACTGTTGGTGGGAATGTGAACTGGTGCAGCCACTCTGGAAAACTGTGTGGAGGTTCCTCAAACAGTTAAAAATAGACCTGCCCTACGACCCAGCAATTGCACTGCTGGGGATTTACCCCAAAGATACAGATGCAGTGAAACGCCGGGACACCTGCACCCCGATGTTTATAGCAGCAATGGCCACGATAGCCAAACTGTGGAAGGAGCCTCGGTGTCTGACGAAAGATGAATGGATAAAGAAGATGTGGTTTATGTATACAATGGAATATTACTCAGCTATTAGAAATGACAAATACCCACCATTTGCTTCAACGTGGATGGAACTGGAGGGTATTATGCTGAGTGAAGTAAGCCAGTCGGAGAAGGACAAACATTATATGTTCTCATTCATTTGGGGAATATAAATAATAGTGAAAGGGAATATAAGGGAAGGGGGAAGAAATGTGTGAGAAATATCAGAAAGGGAGACAGAACGTAAAGACTGCTAACTTTGGGAAACGAACTAGGGGTGTTGGAAGGGGAGGAGGGCGGCGGGGGGTGGGAGTGAATGTGTGACGGGCACTGGGGGTTTTCTGTATGTTAGTAAATTGAACACCAATAAAAAAAATCTTTAAAAATAAATAAATAAATAAATAAGCCTGGAGGTTATAATAAATGTAATTCCTTATTATCAAACTGAAATCAAGGCAGGAATCCTAAAGCTCCTCCACTGTTTAATAATATTTTAAAAATAATGATCAATGAATGGGAAGCTCAGAATCCTCCTTTAAGTAGAAAATTATTCTCAAACAAAAATCAGAGCAGTTTGCAGATTCTGAATATCAAGTGCCTCTTACTTTTGAGTTTTCACTTTGGCTCAGCCTCAAAGTGTGATTTGTTTTTCAACACTGTGAGTGACAAAGTAGAAGGTAGAGTTACATTAGAGATCAGTGTTAGGGTGTCATGATTACTGGAAATTTCCAGAGAATCATCATGTACAGTAGATAAAAATGTGGTTTTAAAATGTTTCAAACATTTTTTGGCCTATTTCAAAATTTCTGTAAGCCAGTTTTATTTATTTTGCTTTTCGTAACATTTGTGTGTGTACTCATACACTGTATAGTGAGAACATAAGATCTATTCTCTTAAATTATTGAGGTAGTTTTGATCGAATCCTGAAAAAGACTATTTTTTTTTAAATGGATTCAATCAAAACTAGTTCTAGGCAGCACAGGACCCTCACTCCAGTAGGACTTCCTATGGATGAAATTACATCCTTGCTACTGAACAACATACCTCCGTGAGAGAGCAACAAAGGCTGGTAGGCTGTATAGAACAAGGAGGAGAAGGTAAAACAGATAGTACCTTAATATCAAAGGCAGGCCTGTGGGGCTATAGTTTACAGAAAATCAGATCTTATGAATCCCTGAAAGCAGCTGCCTGGTGGGGCAGGGTAGGATCTTTAATGAGAGATGGGTAGGAGCTTTTCTCAACTTTTTCCGACCCTCGAGCCTACCTAACCTCCTGAGGGGCCATTTCATCATTTTTATGTGGTATATGATAAAAAGAGGTTCATTTAATATTGTAAAGTTGTATTTATTTAAAGATTTTATTTATTTATTTGACAGAGTGAGCGAGTCCTCACACAAGCAGGAGCACAGGGAGAGGGAGAGGGAGAAGCAGACTCCCTGATGAGCAGGGAGCTTGCCATGAGGCTCCATCTCAGGACCCTAGGATCATGACCTTCAGCCCAAAGCTTAACTGACTAAGCCACCCAGGCACCCCTGCTGTCAAGTTTTAAAAACTTTTTTTGTGTTTAAAGATTTATTTACTTATTTATGGGGGGGTGGGGTGGGGGAGAGACTCAGGCAGAGGGAGAAGCAGGCTCCATACAGGGAGCCCGACATGGGACTCGATCCCAGGTCTCCAGGATCAGGCCCTGGGTTGAAGACAGCGCCAAACTGCTGAGCCACCTGGGCTGCCCTTTAAAAACATTTTTGCTATAGCATATAATGCCCAAACAAGCATACAGTTTAAGGATTATGACAAAGTAAAAATCTGTATAACCACACCTGGATTAAGAAACAAAACTGTTAGTACTCTTAAAGACAATTCCCTTGATTTTTTATCATCTAACAAGTACTTTTTAACAACATCACCTATTTTAATCTATTTTATTTAAATTCAACTTGCCAACATATAGTATAACACCCAGGGCTCATGTCATCACATGCCCTCCTTAATGCCCGCACCCATTCTTTGATGCTTTTTCTCGATATTCTTGTCACTTTGGGGATTGATCTTTTTTTGTTCTATTTTTTTCTCTCCATTAATTTGGAAGTTATACCTTTTCCTGAAGAACATCCTTTAACATTTCCTTTAGTGAGTGTGGTGGATAAATTCTTTTGGTTTTGACACATTCTATCCTTGTTCTTGAAAGGTATTTTTGCTGGGTACATATTTGAAGGTTGGCTTTGAGAAAGTTAATTTGTATGTTGGGACCCACAAAATGGAGTATGCCCCAGTGGTTCAACCCATGTCACAAATCTAAACCTAAATCAGTCTGCACTTCCCTGAAACACCTGTCAAGGAAACCTAACAGCACACACCAATCACAATCTTTCAACTCAGCCTGAGCTTAACCTTACCCAAGAAAAGCAGACCTTCTAGTCTAGTAAGAAAATCTTTGACCTCTGAGCTGAGCATACTATCTTCACATTGCCTCTTCTAAATCTTTTTTTTTTTTTTTTTTTTTTTTTTTTTTGCCTCTTCTAAATCTCTAGAAAACTTGCTCTTGCCCAAAATCCCTCAGGAAAAGCACCCCACTGCTTGTGAAACTGCACACTCCTCCAGTCCATAGATCTTCCCTTTGAAAAAGGACAAACTTGTTACTAAACTCTTTTGAGTTTGGACATTTGACAGCATTTAATGGTGTGGCTGTTCTGATTATTTTGCAACTAAAACCTACCATCCCAGTGACTTCTTGCTTACATTGCTTCTACTGAGAAATAAACTTTTAATCTTTTTGCTCCACTAAACGGAAATAGATTACATTCCCCACTCTATTTTTGCTGCTCCCTTCCTCCTTTCAATGTAGTTTGTTGGTTTTGGTAATTTCACTATATTCCAATGTGAATATCTTCCCTTACTTTTTTAAACCCTGCTTTGGGATTTTAAATTGCAGACATGACACCCAACTACCTCATAAAACATCATTTTTTCCTTATTAATTTCTTTTTAATTCCAGGATACTTAACATATAGTGTTATATTAGTTTCAGGTGTACAGTGTGCTCTTAACCCCCTTCACCTATTTCACCCATTCCTCTACCCACCTCCCTTCTGGCAACCACCACTTTGTTCTTTTTATTTAAGAGTATTTTTTTTGTTTGTCTTTTTAACTTGTTCCTTTGTGTTGTTTCTTAAATTGCACATATGAGTAAAACCATGTTATTTGTCATTCTTTGACCTAATTTACTTAGCATCCATCCATTTTGTTGCAAATGACAAGATTTTATTTTTTTGGCTGAATAAAATATACATAGTATATAGAATATAGTGTGTGTATACACACTGTATATACCACTTCTTTTATCCATTCATTTTTTAAAAAACATTTTATTTATTTATTCATAAGAGACAGAGAGAGAGAGAGAGGCAGAGGAGACATAGGCAGAGGGAGAAGCAGGCTCCATGCAGGAAGCCCGATGCGGGACTCAATGCTGGGACTCTGGGATCACGTTCTGAATCAAAGGCAGACACTCAACCACTGAGCCACCCAATCCTCCCTATCCATTCATTAACTGATGGAACTTGGGTTGCTTCCATAATTTGGCTATTGTAAATAATGCTGTCATAAACATAGGGGTGCGTTAGCTTTCTGAATTAGTGTTTCACGTTCTTTGGGTAAACACCCAAAAGTGGAATTATTGAATCATACTGTATATCTATTTTTAATTTTCTGAGGAAGCCCCATACTGTTTTTAATGGTGGCTGCAAAAGTTTTCATTCCTACCAACAGTCAAAGGGTGTTCCTTTTTCTTTACAACCTCAGCAACTTTTGTTGTTTCTTTTCTTTTTTTTTTTTTTTAAGTTTTGAGAGAAAAACTTTTTTTTTGGTATATATTTTCTTATTGGAGTTCGATTTGCCAACATGTAGCATAACATCCAGTGCCCACCCTGTCAAGTGCCCCCCTCAGTGCCCATCACCCAGTCACTCCAACCCCCTGCCCACCTCCCTTTCCACTACCCCTTGTTCATTTCCCAGAGTTAGGGGTCTCTCATGTTCTTGTGTTGTTGATTTTACCCACTGTGACAGGTGTGAGGGGATATATCATTGTGGTTTTGACTTACATTTCCCTGATGATTAGTGATGGTGTGCATCTTTTCATGTGTCTCCTAGACATTTGGGTGTCTTTGGAGAAATGTCTGTTCCTGCCCTCTGCTGATTTATTCATTAGATTTTTTTTTTTGGTGTTGACTTGTATATAATCTTTATACAACTTAGAACTAACCACTTATTGGCTATCTCATTTGAAAATATCTTTTCTCATTCAATAGGGTGTCTTTTGTTTTGCTGATTATTTCCTTTCCTATTCAGAAGTTTTTATTTTGATGTAGTCCCAATTTGCTTTGTTTCCCTTGCCTTAGATGACACCTAGAAAATATTGCAATGGCTGATGTCAGAGAAATTACTGCCTGTGCTCTCTCCTAGGATTTTTAAGGTTTCAAGTCTCACATATAGGTCTTTAATCTGTTTTGAGTTTATTTTTGTCTATGGTATAAGAAAATAGTCATATTTCATTCTTTTGCATGTAGCTGTCCGATTTCCACAATACCATTTGTTGAAGAGACTTTTTCCCATTGCATATGGTTGCCTCCTTTGTTGTAGATTAATTGGCCATGTAATCATGGGGTTATTTCTGGCTTTTCTATTCTGTTCCATTGATCTCTGTGTCCATTTTTCTGCAAGTACCAGACTGTTTTGATTATTATAGCTTTGTAGGCAATCTTGAAGTCTGAGATTGTGATACCTCTGGTTTTGTTGTTCTTTTTCAAGATAGCTTCAGCTAATTCAGGTTTTTTTGTGGTTCCATACAAATTTTAGGATGATTTTTTCTAGCTCTGTGAAAAATGTTTTCAGCATTCTGATAGTGATTCCATTAAATGTGTAGAGTGCTTTGGGAAATGTGGATGTTTTAACAATATTTGTTCTCATAATCCATGACAACCGAATATCTTTCCATTTGTTTGTGTTCCCTTCAGTTTCTTTTTTTTTTTTCTTTCTCTTCAGTGCTTTACAGTGCTTTGCCAGTGCTTTACAGTTTTCAGAGTACAGGTCTTTCATTTCCATGGTTAAGTTTATCCCTAGGTATTTTCTTTTTATTTTTGGTGCGATTGTAAATGGGATTGCCTTCTTAATTCTCTGTCTGCTACCTTGTTATTAAAGAATAGAAATGCAACAGGTTTCTGTATATTGATTTTGTACCCAGCTCTTAATCCCCCTTCACCTATCTCATCCATTCCCTCACCTATCTCCCTTCTGGCAAAAACTGGAGATGTCACAATCTCAGACTTCAAGATATCCCACAAAGTTGTAATAATCAAAACAGTATGGTACTGGAACAAAAAACAGACACATAGATCAATGGAATAGTGAGCCTAGAAATAAAGCCATGATTATATGATCAAATAATCATTGAGAAAACAGGAAAGAATGTGCAATGGAGAAAAGACAGTCTCTTCAATAAACGGTGTTGGAAAAACTGGATAACTACATGCAAAAGAAAGAAACTGTACCAGTTTCTCACATCTCACACAAAAATAAACTCAAAATGGATTAGAAACCTAGATGTGAGACCTGAAATCATTAAAATCCTAGGAGACAGCATAGATAGTAATATCTCTGACACTGGTCATAGAAACATTTTTCTAGATATGTCTTCTGAGGCAAGGGAAACAGAAGCAAAAGTAAATTATTGGGACTACATCACAATAACTTCTACTCAGAAAAGGAAACAACCAACAAAACTAAAAGGAAACCTATAGAATGGGAGAAGATATTTGCAGATGGGTTATCTAATAAAGGGTTAATATCCAAAATGTATAATAATAAGGGGTTAATATCCAAAATGTATAAAGAACTGGTACACCTCAATACCCAAAAAACAAATCACCCAATTAAAAAATGAGGAGAAATCATGAACAGAGATTTCTCCAAAGAAAATATCCAGATGGCCAGCAGACACATGAAAAGATGCTCAACATCACTCATCAACAGAGAAATGCAAATCGAAACCACAATGAGATATGTCACACCTGTCAGAATGGCTAATTGAAAAACACAAGAAACAATAAGTGTGGAGGAAAAGGAACCCTCTCGCACTATTGGTGGGAATGCAAAGTGGTGCAGACGCTGTGAAAAACAGTATGAAAGTTCCCCCCAAAATTAAAAATATAACTACCATATGGTTTGGTAATTCCACTATTGAGTATTTACCCAAAGAATATGAAAACACCAATTCAGAAAGATATATGCACCTCTATATTTATGGCAGTATTTACAATGGCCAAATTATGAAAGCAACCCAAGTGTCCATCAATGGATGAATGGATAAAGAAGAAATGGCATGTACACAATGGAATATTACTGAGCCATAAAAAGAATGAAATCTTGCCATTTGCAACAATATAGGTGGATCTAGAGAATATATAATGTTAAGTGAAATAAACCAGAGAAAGACAAATACCATATGATTTCACTCACATGTGTAATTTAAGAAATAAAACTAATGAAGAAGGAAAAAAATAGACCAAAAAAATCAGACTCTTAACTATAGACAATAGAGTGGTGGTTATCAGAGGAATTGTGGGTGGAGAGATGGCTAACATAAAGAGCATTAAGAGTATTCTTATTAGGATGAGCAGTGAAGAATGTATAGAATTGTTGAGTTACTATATTGTACACCTGAAACTAATGCTGCATTTTAATTACACTGGAATTAAAAACAAATAAAAATACCATGCAAAGTGTAATAGCTGTTACCTCAAATGTTAGGTAGAGGTGGATTACAAGTTTATGGCCAACAGACACATGGCTAAAATTAACAAACACAAGAAACAATAGGTGTTAGCAAGGATGCAGAGAAGGGGAACCCTCTTGCACTGTTGTTGGGAATGCAAACTGGTGCAGACACTCAGGAAAACAGTATGGAGGTTCCTGAAAAAGTTAAAAATAGAACTACCCTATGATCCAGCAATTGCACTACTATATATTTACACAAAGGATACAAAACTACAGATTTGAAGGGGTATATGCACCCTGATGTTTATAGCAGCATTATCAACAATAGTCCAACTATAGAGAGAACCCAAATGTCTATCAACTGATGAATGGATAAAGAAGATGGGGTATAAGTACATGATAGAATTCTACTCAGTCATCAAAAAGAATGAAATCTTGCCATTTGCAATGATGTGGTTAAAACAGAGTGTATTATGCTAAGCTAAATAAGTCAGTCAGAGAAAGACAAATACCACTCATGTGGAATTTAAGAAAAACAGGCAAACATATGAGAGGGGGGAAAATAGAGAGGGAAACAAACCCTAAGAGACTCTTCAAGTTAAAAAACAAATTGGGGGTTGATGGAGATAGGTAGAGGATGGGCAAGATGGGTGATGGGTATTAAGGAGGGCACTTGTTATGATGAGGACTGAGTATTCTATGTAAGTGATAAATCATGGACTTCTACTCCTGAAACCAATACTGCACTGTGTGTTGTTGACTAACTAGAATTTAAATAAAAATTTGAAGAAAAAAAGATAAAATTGACAAACCCTTAGCCAAAGTAACCATGGAAAAAAGGAGAAAAACTCAAATCTAACAAAATAATAAAAAAGGGGACATGGCAACTCATACCACAGAAATCCTAAGGATCATAAGAGGTTAATATGACTATGCCAATAAACTGGACAACTCAGAAGAAATGGAAAGATTCCTAGAAACATACAACTTGCCAAGATTGAATCAAATTAAACAGAAAATCTGAAGAGACCATTGCTAGTAAGAAGATTGAATTATTAATCAAAAATTTAACAAATAAAAGCTCAGAACTAATGGCTTCACTGGTGAATTTACTAAACATTTAAAGAATTAACACTAATCCTTCTGAAATTCTTCCAAAAAAAAAATCAGAGAGGAAGTATCATTCACAAACTCATTTTACAGGGCCAGCACTGTCCTGATACCAAAACCAGAAAAGGATACTATTAGAAAAGGAAACTACAGGCCAGTATCCCATAGAATGCAGATGCAAAAAGTCTCAATAAAACACTAGCAAACTGAAATCAGCAGCCCATTAAAAACATCATATGGCACAATGAAGATACATTTATTCCTGAGACATAGGAAAGTTTCAATATATGCAAATCAATCGATGTGATACATCACATTGATAGAATGAGAATCTTATAAACATCTTAATAGATGCAGAAAAAGCATTTAACAAATTTCAACATTTATTCATGATCAAAAATCTTAAATTAGGTATAGAAGGAAGGCATATCAACATAATAAAGGCCATATCTGACAAGACCACAGACAACATCACAGTCAATGGTGAAAGGTAGAAAATTTTTAAAGTATGGAACAAGACTGGGTACCCTCTCTTATTCAACTGAATATTCCAAATCATAGCTAGAGCAATCAGGCCAGAAAAAGAAATAAAAGATATCAGAATTGGAAAGGAAGAAGTAAAATTATCTCTATTTATAGACAAATGATTTCATATAGAGAACATTCTTAGACTCAACCAAGAAAACTGTTAGATCCAATCAATTCAATAAAGTTGCAGGATACAAAATTAACATACAAAAACTGGTAGCATTCCTATATATCAGTAATTTTTTCTGAAAATGAAATAAAGAAATAACATTTACAATAGCATCAAAAAACAATAAAATACTTAGGAACACATTTCAGAAAGTAAAAGATCTCTACTTTGAAAACTACAAGGCATTGATGAAAGAAATCAAAGACGACACAAATAAATAGAAAAGTATCACGTTACTGGATTATATTAATAGTTAAAATGTCAATGTGACCAAAAGCCATCTATAGGTTCAAAACAATCTCTATCAAGATTCCTATAGCATTTTTGCAGAAGTAGAAAAAATACTTTTAAGATTCTAAAATTTATATGGAACAAAACTCTGAATAGCATAAGAACTTTCGAGAAAGAACCAAGCAGGAGGCATCACACTTCCTTACTTCACACTATACTATAAAGGTGTAGTCATCAAAACAGTATAGCACTGGAATAAAAACAAATAGACCCATGAAACAGAACTGAGGACCCAGATATAAAGCCAACCATATACAATCAGCCAATATTTAACAAGGTAGCCAAGAAATATTCAATGGAGAAAAGACGGTATATTCAATAAATGAGGCTGGAATAGTTGATACAACTAGACTTGTAATTTATACCACTCAAAATTAATCCAAAATGGATTAAGGACTTAAGTATAAGATCCGAAATCACGAAATTACTAGAAGAAAACAGAAACACAGTTTCTTGACATGACCTTGGTAAGGATTTTTTGGATATGACACCTCAAGCAAGTCACAAGTAAACAAGGGAGACTACATCAAACTAAAAAGTTTCTGCACAGCAAACACAAACACAAACAAAAAAGAACAATCAACAGAGTGGAAAAAAAAAAAGCCTATGAAGTGAGGAAAAGTATTTGCCAACCATCTATCTGGTAGGGGACTAATATCCAAAATATATAAAGAACTTATGTGATTCAGCAGCATGAAAACAACCCAATTAAAAAGTGGGCAAAGTATCTGAATAGACATTCATCCAAAGAAAATATATGAAGGGCCGATAGGTACATGAAAATATGCTTATCACTGGGCATTAGGGAAAAGCAAATTAAAACCGAGCTATCACCTCATACCTATTAGAATGTCTACCATTTAAAAGATAAGGGATAACAAAAGCTGTAACAGACGTGGACTAAAGAGAACCCTTGTACACTGCTGGTGAGGTTGTAAGTTGGAGGAGCCACTATGGCAAATAGTGTGGAATATCCTTTAAAAAAATTAAAACTAGAACTATTATATGATATGGCAATTCCACTCTGGGAATATACCCAAAGGAAATAAAAACATCAACCCCAAAAGATATCTGCATCCACATTTTCACAGCAGCATTATTTACAATAACCAAGACATGGAAACAACAATGTGTGAATGGATAAAGAAATTGTGATATATTTATACAATAGAATATTATTCAGCCATAGAAAACTAGGAAATTCTACTACTTGCAACAACATGGATAGACCTTAAAGGCACAATGCTAAGCAAACAAATCAGGGAGAGAAAGAAAGACAAATACTGTATCATGTTGCTTATATGTGGAATCTAAAAGAAACAAAACCAAACTCAGAAAAAGAGATCAAACTTATGGTTACCAGAGGCACGGGCCATGGAGAATGGAGAGGAAATTGAAGGAATGCTGTGGAAAAATACCAACTTCTAGTAATAAGTATCTGTTATATGTACACGATGGCTGTAACTAAATATTACTATATGATACATAAAAAAGTTTTTAAGAGACTAAACCTTAAGAGTTCTCATCAAAAGAGAATAATTTGTTTTTTATTGTATTTTTATCAGAGGGATGTTAACAGAAATGGAAGAGGAAGTATTACAACTGATATTACAGAAATACAAAGGATCATAGAAGACTATGAACAACTATACACCAAAAAATTGGGCAGCCTAGAAGAAATGGATAACTTCCTAGAAACATACAATCTACCAAAAAATGCATCATGAATAAATAGAAAGTCTGAACAGAACAATTACTAGCAAAAGAGGTAGAACCAATCATCAAAAAGTCCAGGACCAGCTTGACTTCACTAGAGACTTCTACCAAGTATTTAAAGAACAGTTAATATCCATTCTTCTTAAGCTATTCCAAAAATCAGATGAGGAGGGAATACTTCAAAATTCACTTCATGGGCTAACATTACCTAGATACCAAAACCAAAGACACCACACAAAGAGAAAATTATAGGCCATGATAATGTAGATGCAAAAGTCCTCAACAAAATATTCGCAACTGAATTTAACAATACATTGAGGATCATATGATTTTTTTAAAGACTTCACCCATTTATTAATGAGAAAGAGAGAGAGAGAGAGAGAGGGGCAGAGACACAGGCAGAGGGAGAAGCAGGCTCCATGGCAGGGAGTGCAACGTGGGACTCTACCCCGGGTCTCCGGGATCATGCCCTGGACTGAAGGTGGCACTAAACCGCTGAGCCACCTGGGCTGCCCCATGATTTACTTTTAAAAAATTTTGTTTCTAAATATATATATATATATTTGTTTCTATTTAAATTCAAATTAACATATAATGTATTATTAATTTCAGAGGTAATATTTAGTGATTCATCAGTTGCACTTAACACCCAATGCTCATTACATCAAATGCCCTCCTTAATGTCCATCATCTTGCTTCCAGCAACCCTCAATTTGTTCTTATAGTCCTATAGTGTCTCATGGCTTGCCTCCCTCTCTGTTTTCATCTTATTTTTCTAGATAAAAATATTTTTCTTTCAATGATCTGTTAATAGAGGTTTCAGGCTACTCTTTATAAGCTCTTTGCTCCATTTAACACATTGTATGTACAGATAACTTATGTTACCAATAAAGAAAAAGCAAAAGTAGAAAATACCATAATCTTTTTGCAAATAATAGAACCATTATAAAATATTATACATCATTTCCTTAAAAATCAAATTTTTGCAATTTATGAATCCAGTGAAAATCTTTAAAATTTTTATCTCTATTATTTATCTGAATTATCATTATAATTCTCCATTTTACACTGTGGTATTTTAATATCAGTGTATTTTATGCTAATTGGCTTTGACTAAGAATTCATTTTAAAATATAATTTCTTCCATTATATATACATAACTACATATACATATATGATCATATGTAAAAACGCCAAGAGTAATTGGTAAGTGCCACAATGGTCAAACAGCCATAGCAAAGAGCTAGTAGTGTGCAGCTAAAAGTGATTACATTAGTGCATTAACAATGTCCTATAAACTTGGTGTTTTTACTAAGTTTCTGTAAACCTGATACTTTTAATATTTGTTCTGCATGCAGATGTTGGATACACTTTGTTCTGGATATGATAATATGCCTGAGTCACCTTGCATTTACTTCCTGTCTCCTTTGTTGCTGCATGCACCCAACCACCCCAACCTCTTTGGAAGAAATCCTGTTCCTGGGGGTGCACGTTCCTAATACAAACCAACCAGTTTGGAGTCTACGCTCCCTAACCATGTCCCTTTTTGGGTTTTCACACTCTAGACCACTTTACACTTGTCTTAGTTACCACAGAGTCAGGCACTGGAAAACCAGGAACAGACTTTATGCCCACAACCTGCTGAAATTATCCAAACAAGCCAGCCTTCAATTGGTTTACCCCGCCTTGCCTACAGCAGAAATACAGCAAAGGCACTTGCCGTTGTTGTTCCTCCCATTCTCTGCCATGCTGACCCAGGGGATTCTCTACTTATCCCCACCACTCTGTAGCATAACATATACTGTCTTGGGAGCTATGAGTATAATAAACTCATCTTTTCAATCATATTTGTCTGAATTACTGGTTTTAATAATAAAACAATAATTATGAGCCAATACTGATTTGCTTCTAAATGAAACTGTTCTGAAAAAGTCAAACCATTCCAGTTGAAGTGAAAAATGTTTTAATGTTTACTTCAGCAACAGAACTAGTAATAAATACCATTACCATGTTGAATGACTTGCAATCTTGAAAGCATTATTATGATATTTTGGGGGTTCTCATAGTTAAGAAATGTTAGGCTAGAGGGAAGTGCCTTTGCAAAATTCTGCTGAAAATTATAATTCATAGTTGTATTATATAAAATATTATGTCAAAAACAGAATTATAGGTTTAACAGATTGACTTCAGAGAGGTGCTAGAAAGTGTGTAACTTCTTTTAATTACATTTTGATCACAATAATTATCAAACCTTGGCTAGCTGAAATGAATTATTAATGACACACAAAACAATATTTTTAAGGACACTTAAGGGCATCAAGGAACCATTTTCTCTTAGTTGCCAATTCAACTGGTGTCAACAGCGTTTGGTATTATAAGAGTAAAAGGGAGAGGGAGTATTTATGCCATATGAACATCTAGTAACACCGATTTAGACATGTTCAATCTTTCCAGTTTAATACAACCAAACAGAATGTTTCCTCAAAGAACCTCATTTTATAAGAACAAAGATTTTCAAGAGAAGGTAAATACTAACCTTTTGCTGATATTACAGTATTAATCAAGTATTTTGCATAGCAGAATAATATTTTAGATCTCTGTCAAACACCACTCTTCAAGAACAGTGAGGCTTAGGGCATATGTGTACACACATTTGTAATAAAATCTTGAGAATTTCCTGTAATTTCTGTAAATGGAAAGAACTATTACAAGACATCTGTGTCATAATTTATAGTTAAGTACAAGTCCTCATTTGGAATATCAGATGTCTCAATCACACTTTTGCAAATGCTATATAAATAATGCGTAGTAGACTGGCTTTGCTGGCATATGTAGCATACATTTAAGCATCTCATAAAAACGAATTTCTCACTTAGCAGAACATCTCTGTAGTTCAACTGGTAATATTACAAACACCGACCCACACGTATTTTTGAAAAGCCTACCCCTGCTATGGAAATATACTTTATTTACCTTTTTATTTTTAAAATTTTAATTTCAGTATAGTTATTTAATATACAGTGTTATATTAGTTTCAGGTATATAATATGGGGATTTAACACTTCCATACACCACCTGGTGCTCATCACAACAAGGACACTCCTTAATCCCCATCACATATTTCACCTATAGCCTCCCCCCCCCACACACACACACATATCCCCTCTGGTAACCATCAGTTTCTTCTCTATAATTAAGAGTCTGTTTCTTGGCTTGTCTATTTTTTTCCTTTGCTGGTTTACTTCTTAAATTCCACATATAAGCAAAATCATATGATATTTATCTTTCTCTGATTTACTTTGCTTAGCATTATAGTCTCTAGCTTCATCTACATCATTGCAAATGGCAAGATCTTTTTTATAGTTAAATAATATTCCTTTGTACATCTATACCACATCTTCTTTATCCATTCATCTATCAATGCACACTTGGGCTGCTTCCACGACTTGGCTATTGTAAGCAATACTCTAGCAAACATAGGGGTGCATGTATCCTGTTAGGATAATATTTTTGTGTTTTTTTTTGATACTTAGTGGTGTGATTATTGAATTATAGGGAAGTTTTATCGTTAACTTTTTGAGGAAATTTCATACTGTTTCCCACAGTGGCTGCACAAGTTTGCATTTCCATCAACAATAGGATTTTTTTCTTTATATCCTCACCAACATTTGTTGTGTTTTTGATTTTAGACATTCTGACAGGTGTGAGATAGCTCATTGTAGTTTTGATTTGCATTTCCCTGATAATGAGTGATGCTAAACATCTTTTCATGTGTCCATTGGTCATCTGGATGCCTTGTTTGGAGAAATGTCTGTTCAGATCATCTGCTCATTTTTTAATTTGATTGGTTTTTGTGTGTGTGTGTGTGTGTGTGTGTGTGTGTGTGTTGAGTTGTACCAGTTATTTATACATTTTGTATACTAACCTTTTATTGGCTATGTCATTTACAAATATCTTTTCCTATTCTGTAGGTTGTCTTCTAGCTTTATTGATTGCTTCTTTTGGTGTGCAAAGGTTCTTATTTGATGCAGTCTCAATGGCTTGTTTTTGCTTTAACTTCTCTGGTCTCAAGAGAGAAACCTAGGAAAATGTTGCTACAGCTGAGGTCATTACTGCTTATGCTCTCTTCTACGATTTTTATGGTTTCAGGTCTAATGTTTAGGTCTTTAATCTATATTGAATTTATTTTTGTATATAGTGTGAGAAAATAGTCCAGTTTCATTCTTCTGCATGTAGCTGTCCAATTTTTCCATTACCCTTTGTTGAAGAAATTTTTTCCCATGGGATATTCTTTCCTGCTTTGTCATAGATTAATTGACCACATAACTGTAGGTTTTTTCTGGGTTTTCTAGTCTGTTTCATTGATCTATGTGTCTATTTTTGTACCAGAACCATACTGCTTTGATTATTATAGCTTTGTAATATAACTTGAATTCTGGAATTGATATCTTTAGCTTTTTCTTCAAGATTGCTTTGGTTATTTGGGGTCTTTTGTGGTTCCATTTAAATTTTAGGATTTTTCTAGTTCTGAAAAATACTGTTGGTATTTTGATAGGGATTGCATTAAACGTGTAGATTGTTTTGGGTAGTACAGATGTTTTAACGAATTCCAGCACTATGTTGAATAACAGTAATGAGAGTGGACATCTTTGTCTCCTTCCTGACCTTAAGGGCTTTTCCCCATTGAACATATTCACTGTAGGTTTTTCATATAAGGCCTTTATTATGCTGAGGTATGTTCCCTCTAACCTTACTTTGTTGAGGGCTTTTATCATGAATGAATGTTATCCTCTGTCAAATGCTTTATGGATATACTTTAAGTATCATATTTAAAATAGTATTTTCTACTTTTTACTTTATATTTCCACATTTTCCTGAAAGTAACCAAATCACAGTATAAGAAGCTCCATTATGTTTCTTAGATTCTGTACTGTATATCTGAAAGTTAAGACAGTAGATCTTAGGGAATCCCTGGGTGGCTCAGCAGTTTGGCACCTGCCTTCGGGCCAGGGTATGATCCTGGAGTCCCAGGATCGAGTCCCACATCAGGCTCCCTGTGTGGAGCCTGCTTCTCCCTCTGCCTATGTCTCTGCCTCTCTCTCTCTCTCTCATGAATAAATAAATAATCTTTTTAAAAATAGATCTTAGAAGTTCTCATTACATGAAAAAAACTACACGTGTGGTGATGGATGTTAACTAGACTTACTGTGATCACTTTGCAGTGTATACAAATACTGACTCATGCACATCTGGAAAGTAATGCTACAGGTCAATTATGTATCAAAAGCAACAAGATTACATCAACAAAAATCAGAAAATTCATTATTTGGTCTCTGAGATAGTTTTGATTGTACACTATGTTGGCAAGGATGTAAAGAAATAGGAATTTGCATACATTTCTGGTAGGAGAATTGGTAGATTCTATGGAGAGCAATTTAGAAAATATAAATCAAAGTACATATCCTCATTGACCCAGGAATTCTATTTCTGAGAGCTTATCCCACATGTACATATGTGAAATGACTTTACAAACAAGTTATTCATTGCAACTTTGTAATAATGTGATTTTGGAAGAAATCTTAATTATCAGAAGACAGACTAAACAAATTCTGGTATATCTATGCAATGGAAGACTAGGCAGCTATAAAAAAGAATGACAGGGCAGCCTGGGTGGCTCAGCGGTTTAGTGCCACCTCCAGCCAAGGGCCTGATCCTGAAGACCTGGGATCGAGTCCCATGTCGGGTTCCCTGCATGGAGTCTGCTTCTCCCTCTGTCTGTGCCTCTGCCCACCACACCCCCCCGTGTTTCTCATGAATAAATAAGTAAAATCTTTAAAAAAATGACAAAGTTTTTATGTTTTGTTATGGAATAATTGCCAAGATATTTTAAGTGAAGAAAGCAAATAGTGGAACAGTATGGATAGTTTGTTATAATTTATTTAAAAAGAAGCAAGAGAAATATATGTCAATACGTTATGTGCTTCCTTCCTTCCTCCCTCCCTGGATTTGTATCTAGTATTTCTGTAAGAATCTATTAACACTGGTGGCCTCTATAGGGGGAATGTGACTACAGGAGAGAAATCAGAGGAAGATTTTTTTTACTACATATATCCTCTAAATACTTTGAATTTTGAACATCATCAATGTATTGTGTTAGGTATTTAAAAACAAATACATCTCACTTTTTATAAGGCCATTTGGGCCCTACAGATGTCAAGACAAAAAGGAATTACTCATTAGCAGAATAATCCTGATGCTCTGAGACCCAACACCTTAAATATTCATTTCCTTTAAAATGGAAACAAAAGTTGCTACGTATCCAAAGGTTTCCTTCATTTTCCTCATCTCATGAAGTTCTATGTGAAGGTAGGGACAATGACAGTTTACTGCCAAGATGAAAATTGTAATATCACTGCTTAACTCAGAGAGAAGTAGAATGAGGTCAGGCCAGTATCTCAGTCAGGTGGAAATTATAGTTCCATTTCATCTTCAAGAGTAACTGTGACTCATTCCTTCACAGAAAATGAGATAAAGTTCATTGCAAATACCACTTGTCATTTCTTTACCTGCTTGGGAGATGTGAGAATTAAACTAACATTTTATAAAGAGTTTGGAATCCCTTGATAGGAAAGTGCTACAGTTTTATAATTCTGTGCTTTCTGTATCTTAAAAAAAAAAAAAAAAAAAAAAAAAGCCGACGTTCTCATTAAAGTAAGTTGACACAAAACTGATCTTTGGGTGGCCAAGAGAAGTTACTATTTTTGATGTTTGATCTGGGTTCTATGCATTATATCCTTCAACAAAATGCTTTTAGATCCAAGGATAATTTGGTTTCTATGGATTAGCCTTCTAAACTACACAAGACTTGCATTTTGTGAATTGTTTACAAGTCAAGCATAGAGGGTTGTTTTGAGCTTGCAATTACATGCATATACTCTACCTCCCAAGTTGAGATGGGTGCAGAATTTGTTCCAAACGGTTTTAATTTTAGCAATTCTTAAATTCTTTGAGGAGAAAAATTTAGAAATTCATTTAACTTATTAAATTATAAACACATTTAAATCATGAAAGAATTCTGTGTTTTATCATACTTCTTTCAGGATCATGGGTTTTCAAGAGGAATGAAAGATGTTAGTTACTAAAAGGAAGAAAGGATCTTTAAGTGGATATTAAACAAAACTAAGTCACTAACGCATGTCTGTGGATGGATTTTTTGTTTAAAAATCTTTACTTTAGGGAGCCCGGGTGGCTCAGCGGTTTAGCGCTGCCTTCAGCCCAGGGCCTGATCCTGGAAACCTGGAATCAAGTTCTACGTCAGGCTCCCTACATGGAGCCTGTTTCTCTGCCTCTTCTCTGTCTCTATGAATAAATAAATAAAATCTTTTAAAAAAATCTTTATTTTAGATTCTTTGAAGAGTAATGGGAACATTCAGATCTGTAGTTGTCAGTGCTTACTAAGTTACTCTTTAAGATAACCTGGGGTTATGGTATATTTTCAATGAGATTGCTTGGAAAAGAGTCCTAGGCCAATCAGGTTTTTCCTTCCACCCTTCTTTTGAGAGTAACCAAGGTGTACACTTGAATCTCTAAGTACTACGTTATCTCTAAAGATATTTTTCTAACCCCAGATCAAGCTGAACCTAAATTCTCTAATTGGTTTTGCTTTTCCTTTTCCTCCAAACTGCCTCACAAGTCTCTTTTTGTTTCTATACCATCCTGCTCCTTAGCCTCAGTTAAATCTATGGGTTTTAAAAAAATAAATCTATGGGTGTCCTCAACACTTTTCATCTTTTGGGTTAAGAATATGCTATACATCTTTTTAAAAAGTATCCTTTATGTATGAGGCATGAAAGGCAGAATTTCCATGTGGAAGAGGTGTGTGAGCAGCATTTTGGTTGGAAAGAGTAAAAGAATGTTGAGAAAATGCCAATTTTTGATATAAAAATGTTGGGTGGTAATGTAGGTTGTATAGAGTTAAGACAGAGCTACAATTTATTAAACATCAGGTTGGTTTGTGGTTCCCTAAAAGTCACAAGTGAAAGAGTAAGAAAACCAGAATCTGAGAACAGAATCTCTCTACAAGAGAATAGCAAAAGTTCCTCAAAGGCTCAAGAAGGAGAATAAACACAAGTAAATATGGCAGTTGGCTAAAACTTCTGATAAGTTAACATCTGAGATTAGCCCATTTTGACAGGTAGATAAAGTATTCTCAAAAGTAGAGAATTAACAATTTACCCTCAGTCTCTTTTTAAACTTTTGCTCAAATACCATGCTTTCAATGATGTCTTCCCTGATCACTTTTTTTAAAAAAGATTTTATTTATTTATTCATGAGAGACACACAGAGAGAGGCAGAGACATAGGCAGAGGGAGAAGCTGGCTCCTTCTAGGGAGCCTGATGCAGGACTCCAGCCCAGGACCCCAGGATGACGACCTGAGCCAAAGGCAGATGCTCAACCACCTAGCCACCCAGGTGCCCTTTCCCTGATCATTTAAAAGTACACATCATGCCCCTTAATCTTCTTCCCTACTTTACTTTTCTGCTACAACTACAACCATTTGATAGGGTGTCCTTTTTACCTTTTTTTTTTTTTTTTTTTTTTACAATCTCCCTTCACTGAAATATAAATTTCACGAGGATAGGGATTATTGATTTTGTTTATTGCTGTAGCTCTCACTAACGAGACAATGCCTAGCACATTGTAGTCACTTAATAACATTTTTGAATACATTTATACATCTGTATAAACAAGGCTTAGAGACCGAGACATATGGGATATATTTGGGGAACAGTGGATAGGCAAGTTTGGCTATATAGTTAAATATGCAAAAGTGACAAATTTGGAATAAATCTGTAGAGGTTCTACTAAGTTCTTTTTTTTTTTCCCGCTCAGGATGACCTAGTATATATATCTCTGAGCTCCTTAATCTGAAGGTCTAGTTTCTATTCACTGATGTATTCCCACAGCACGCAGCGTGATTCACACAATGACCAACATATAGTATTGAATTAAGATCTGTTGAGAGAATGAACATGTTTGTAAGTTCACAAGCTATGGTGGCTTTTTTAGAATTTCAACTACTGTGATATTCAGTGTGTCCGTAGAGCTTATGGTTAGGGGTTCCAGAGATGGGTTTATCTTAGAGCGGTAGTAGCTTTGGCAACAAATAGACCCAGAGTGTGACCTGGCTCAAACTCAAGAGTTCTTTTTTCATTTCTGAGACAACTATTCCTTGCTGGTGGGTGGCTTTCTGCCATGTGGTGATTTAGGGAGGAAGCTGGAGTGGAAAGGTAGAAAAGTACTCCCTAAGTCACCTTACAAACCTGAGAATTCTTTTTTTTTTTTTTTTTTTTTTTCCCAAACCGGAGAACTCTTAATGGACATTTTTCGTTCAAAACTTTTTTGGTCTTATTTTGTGTTTAGGATCTAGAAGTGGTTTGGGGTTTTTTTTTCCCCTGCCCTTTTGTACTCCCAATTTCTTTTACTTCTGCTTATAAACTGGTCACTTCTTGTCTGAACTTAGCTCTTTCTTGTAATAACTTTCTACAAACAGTGGGAAGAACCAACACATACTGATATTTTGGGTATTTGCAATGATTTTCTTAGAGCTATAGGATAAATAGGTATTTTCTTGGTCTTTCAAGTACAGCTGGTAGTTTTACCAAATGTTTTGTTATTGCATAACACTGGTCTTTTCTTTCCAGATTGTGATACAGCTATGTTCTTTCCACCTATTTCTCATCTGCTAATGCCATATACTTTTGTTTTTGTTAAGGTAGCACTCTAATACACCATCTTCAGTATTAGTTGTGCTGATGCTGAAAGGTAGCAGAATATACCACCCCAAAATATGACTGTAGGAGTTTAGGGCATGCCATCTCAAAGTATGCTGCTTTGGTACATTGATCATTTTGAGCTGTAGGCACTTTAAAATAGTAAATGAAGGGAATGGCTTTTTCTTTACTCTCCTTATCAGTCTAAAAACACATTCTCTAAAAGAATGTATCATAAATCCCCTGCCCAGAAGTTTCATCCATAAGGGAAGTATCATAGGAGAGACTAGAAGGTGGTACCACATACAGATAAACCTTGTCACAAACTATCATACCTCCCACCTATTTTTTGAAAGACCCATTCATGGGAGATACCCAGGAAAAAGTGAGTAACCCCAATGTAGCTTAGAATTCAGACTTAAATGACATCTTAATAAAGAGTGAATATAGGCCTCTTAAGGGAAAGTAAATAAAGTATACATGTTAATAAACTATGTGTTTTTGTTAATTTTTAAAAAATTACAGATGGTCTCAGGTAAGGACTCAAGAGTAGAGGGAAAACTATTTTTTCTCCTCTACAATAGTTGAATACAATAGCATGCCTCAAATACAAGAGAAATTTGTTCTTTGGTCATATAACAAAGGTGGGTTTTTGAGGGTGAGCAGCTTTTTCTCTGTGCGGTGATTCAGGGATGCAGAAATTTTCCATGTCATGGTTTCATCCTCTTGGACTCTATTATTTCTGTCATTCAGGCAGAAGAGGAAAAAAAGTTTGGAGGGAAAATTTCCTTTCTATAGAGCCTTGGCCCAGAAATACACTTTTGTGTATATTCCAGTAGATGTGCCCAGTTGTACTGACACACTTAACTAACTGAAGGGGAGGTTGGACATAGTGTTCAGGAAGAAAAGAAAATGAAATTTTGTTGTTTACCAGTCTACCATAGAAAAGTCGCTGCAGGAATCTCTGAAAGCCCAGAGTACTTACGTCCTAATAGGCATACCAACCTATAGATGTGCAATTCTGAACTCTGTTCATGGTAAGGTCACACTTCCCTATAATCTTTGATGTTTCCTTTCTGTATCAGTAAGAGTCTAAAAATTTTGCAAGCATTATTCTGCATTTTTCCTTAACATAATTTTAATTTGTTTCTGAACCTTCTGTTTTATTGAAATTACATAGAATTCTGATTAAAACCCTCTCAGATAAGTGCTCCCTTCTCATCCACTGATGCCATTTTCTGGCTTTATGGACATTCTCTAGAGACCTTTATTCACAGCTTTGATGAAGAAAAAGATGCTAAATATTACAGAGAGAATTAACTTTTATTGCTCCTGTTTCCTATATCCCTCATCTGAGATTAAATCCACTTGTGATTGTACGATACATACCTTATTTGTGCAACTTATTAAGGAATAAATTATTGTAGGCAATATCCTAAGTCTTGTAAAACTCAATATTCACTATATATCATTTATCTTGACCAACCTTGATAAATTGATCTCTCAACAAGTAAAAGCTCCTATACTCCTGAAAGAAATTCGGCAAAACCTTAAGAGATTTTGTTATTCTAAAACCACTGCCATGTTTTTTTTCATAATCTGTAAAGTGTTTTCTCCAGTGTTTTAAAAAATACATATGATAAATAGGATCTGTGACATGTAGAGTTAACCTTAGATTTGTTAAAATATAAATATCATACTCATTGCCAATATTTCTCCAATCTTTCAGCATCTCTTCCATTATTCAAACTAGAAAACACTTAATGTTTGCTGTCAATTATTTAAATATACTAAAATAAAGCATGCTTAGTTGGTTAAAACACATTTTTAATCAAGAATAATGAGCAGTTTCCTCTAGACCAGCTCTAGCCTGCTAGCATCTAGCGAATTTGTCCACCTATCAAAGATCACCAATCCCAACATTGGGTCCAAGTATTTTCCCCTGCTAGATTATGTTCCATGCTCTGTACCTTCTCTTTTCTCAAAAACACGATACTGATTCTTAGCTCATATCATAGTCCGTTTTCAGAACGTGACTGAAATGTGAAAGAATAGAATACTCATGATCAGATAGCCTCAAAGTAAATGCAATTATCAGGAAAAGATCTAAGAAATTATTTGTGGGACCATGGGAATTTTAATCACTCTACAGTTATACAGCTAGAAAAACAAAATGGTAGAAAACAGGAAACTTCTTTAATCAAGCAAAATCTTTGTGGTTGTGTCTGATGAATATGCAAAAGCTGCTCTGAATTTTTTTAGGGCACAGAATTGCCATATAGGCATCCCTAATAGCTGTTTTTAGGTTAAAAGAAAGGAACTGATTTGTTAATCAAGTATATCAGAGGCTTAAAGAGATACAGACATTTTTGATTATATAAAAAAAACCAAATTGAATCCTAAGCAGAACACCTGAACTCTGATTTTCAAGGTAAAATATTTCTGGTAATTAGTATTATTGTATTCATTGAATTAGTCAACACCTCAAGGCAAAATCTGAAAGTTACATGAGGCTCTAACGCAAGATTGTGTATTTCAGAGATGATTCTCTCAAGAAACTTATGCTCTTACAGAAATCCTACTTCCTCCATAAAACTTCTTTAGTAATTGAAGAGATGGATAATTTCTCCCTAACTCATACCTTCGCTATTCCTTGATCACATAAACCTATTTTTCCACAGTAATTCTTTTTACCTATATTTTCATTGTTTTGATCTTTTGAATATTTATTCAGCCCTACATATGCTTTTGATTAGAATCCAGGTTAGAGTTGTTTTTAAACTTTTAGGCAAGAAGATGGATGGATTAATTTCATTTGTTCTTTCATTCAAGATTTGTTGAGTACCTACTACTGCCAGGCATCAGGGAAACAGAGTCAGAAACTGATCCTATACAAAGAAGGATGGTAAGTAGTATGTTTTTGGGGGTTCTCTCTTCTGCAGCTATTTGTTTACATATCATGTATCCCTTACTGGATTAAGAATTTACTGGGTGATCAACTCTTTCTGGATTTCCCTATTATGTAGAGACTAGAGGCCCAGCAAAACTAAATTAGGTAATTTGCTGACACTCCTATAACCAGTACATGGAAGAGTCTGAATATGAGCCCAGAAAGTATATATACAGAGGTCATACTCCCATTAATCACCATACTAACTGCTTTTCCCACTTGACCTGTACAAGACTTCACATAAATATTTAATAAATGCATTCAGATTGTGATAATCCATTCCTGTAAGTCATTGATACTCATTTACACGCTCGGGTCCTTATACTAGTCATCAGGGGAGAACTCATTTTCCTAAAAATGGTCGTGGTCCAGGTTTCATTCTTCTCACCAACAATGACCTCTGAAACCCAGTAAAGCAGCGGAAATCATTCCATATTTATGCAACTAGAAAAAGTATGGTAGAAAACAGGAAAACTCCTTTAATCAAGTGAAGTATTTGTGGCTGTGGCTGATGAATATGCAAAGACTGCCGTAGGTTCATGGGTCCAAAGTATAGTCTGTGTACTTGATAGAAAACCTGCTAGTCACCAAGAAGCCCCCTCTATGCCCCCTGAAGAAAGAACTTCCTCTATTTCCATATCCTTGATCACAGGGTAATATCCTTTAAAGTGGAAAAGATGTGGGATCCCTGGGTGGCTCAGTGGTCAAGCATCAGGTCAGGGTCCTGGGATCGAGTCCCCAGCGGGCTCCCCGCAGGGAGCCTGTTTCTCCCTCTGCCTATATCTCTGCCTCTGTGTCTCTAATAAATAAAATTAAAAAAAAATAAAGTGAAAAGATGAGAAATTCACACTTGACAAAGCACAACCATACGCTCACACCTTGCTATTTTTTCCAGGTGAAATCATGAGGATAAGTGCAAAGGGTAACCTTTAAAGAACAGGAAAAAAAAAAAAAAAAGGGAAACCTAAGTGGTGGGTCAAGAAGTAGTGGTCTAAGTCTCAGTTGAGCTATATTCCTGTGGACCTATGCCCATAAACTTTTTAGCACCACTTGGGGTCACTCTCCTCTTCCATCAATGCCTCCCTATTTCACCATACACAATTCAGAGATCAAGTCTCAGATCTGCAAGAAACTCATTTTAGGATGAAATGAGGGAGGAAAGATACTGTAAGCATAAAGTGAGATAAATGGTAAGATATAACTGTAAAATTCAGTGAGGGTCAAAGAACTCAAGAAGCTGATGCTCTAACCTAGTCTTTAAAGATAGTCACGAAGTGGACTAAGAGAAGGACATTCCAGGCAAGAGGAATGGCTTAGGAAAAGGAACTTAGAAACTACAATCAGTTTAGCGTGGGTAGGGTAATAAACACTGAGCCAAGAATAATGACGGAGGCTGAGAAACATTTGAGAGGCATTCTGGGTGTGGTTTTCAAGGGCCTATGGGTCAGGCCAAAGAGTTTGAAGTCTCTACCACAGGCCAGTGATTTACTTCCCTGGCTACATATGGAATTTCCAAGGCAGGTTTTAAAAATATACTAATAACCAAGTTTCACCTGAGCAATTTGGTCCATCTCTGGCTGTGAGGCCAAGTATAATCTTCCTAGGTGATTTGATGAGCAAACGGCTGGAAATTTCTGCTGCTGACAATGGGGACACTTAAAAGGTTTTAAATAAAGATGTGACGTGGTCAATTTTTTTATTTCAGAAAGATCACCTTGGCTACGGCATGGAGAACAAATAGGAGTCATATGTGAGGTGACAGAAAAGAATTTTGGGAAACTGGTGTGATTCAACGGAAGGAGACCAGGACCAGAGCCGTGGCAGTGAGAAAGCTGAGGAGAAATGAGGTAGCTGCCATCTTCCCCCCTGGATCTGCAACAGACTAGAATGGATCTGCGGGTGGAGGATGGGGTGGATGACAAAAATGGCCACAGGTTTTTTTCCCATGTTTTCACAATTTGCAATCATCTCATCAAGAATTAGAGTCTGTTTCTCCATCCCTGGGCTGACTCTGAGACTTCCTTTGGCTGGTAGAATGTGGCAGAAGTGTTGTTATTAGAGTTCCAAGCTTTGGTTCCAGGGCCACTGTCAGTCTGCTCGCTCTTTATCTTGGATCCCTGTGACCCCTGAGTCAATAAGCCCAGGATAGTCTTAAATTTGGTTGTTTAAACACCAAACCTGGAGAGTCTTACAAACAAAGGAAACAAATGTTACAATATTGGCCCAAGGTTGTGTTGTCCACCTAGTGGAGTAAATAACCAATAAGGTCATCATAATACCATAGAGGGCTTTTTTTTCTACTTTTGAAAGGATGTTTTTAATGTGTTCCTGTTTTTGCCACATACTCTCTTAATATATTGTTATTGATTAATTACCATAGCCACACAGAGAAAACTATATGCCACATCTAAAATTTATATTCCTGAAATTTAATCCACAACTGCATTTGGACATCTGCCAGGATCATGACAAATGTTTTCTCTTTCTAAAATCATGCCAGAGGGGATCCCTGGGTGGCTCAGTGGTGAGATCCTGGAGTCCCGGGATCGAATCTCACATCAGGCTCCCTACATGGATCCTGCTCCTCCCTCTGCCTTTCTCTGCCTCTGTGTGTGTGTCTCTCTCATGAATAAATAAATAAAATCTTTAAAAAAAATAAAATCATGCCAGAGAAAGCAAAAGTAACATTGCTTTATTACTTAACAAAGCCCTTAACAAAAAAGATGGAAATGCTATTTCCTACCCCAAATGTATTGACAGATCAAAGTTTGGGTTTCTTCTTAATTTTTATCTTTCAGTATCATTTATAATGTTTCTCTTTTAATGTTTGCTGTCAATTATTTAAATATACTAAAATAAAGCATGCTTAGTTGGTTAAAATACATTATTAATCAAGAATAATGAGCAGTTTCCTCTAGACCAGCTCTAGCCTGCTAACATCTAGCAGGTGTTCAGGTAGCTCACCGAATCACTGGTTAAGGCCATCTTATTAGGTTTTACTGCTTAATTACCACAAATTCAGTAGCTCTGTTTTATTATTTCACCATTTCACTGGGAATGGTTTGATTTTTTTTTGTTCAGGGAGTCAAAGAGCTGAAATCAAGGTGTCAGCTCAGGCTGTGGTCTCATCTGGGACTCAGGATCTTTTTACTGGTGGTGAAATTTGTTTCCTTGTCATTATAGACGGAGGTCTGTCCCTGTTTTCCCTCTAGTCAGCTGGGGACAGCTCTCAGCAATTAGAGTCCCCTGCAATTTCTGCTACATGGCAGTTCTCAGCATGGATGTTTGATTTCCTCCAGGCCAACAGGAGGGCATTTCTTTGATTTCCTCTTTTGTAACCAGTTAGAAACACTATTTCTCCATGATTAGGTCAGGCCTACCTGGACAATCTCACTGTTACAAGGCTGAGTGATTTGGGACCTTACTTACATCTGCAAAATCCTTTTACCACAGTACCTAGATTAGTGTTTGATGGGATACGTGAGAGAAGGGGTGTATATGCCAGGGCCAAGAATGTTGAGTACCATCTTAGAATTCCGCATACCACAGCCATGATTAAGAGATATTCCTGTAATGGTACTATCAACTCCAAATGAAAATGGGAATAGGGATCCCTGGGTGGCTCAGCGGTTTAGCGCCTGCCTTTGACCCAGCGTGTGATCCTGGAGACCCGGGATCGAGTCCCACGTCTGGCTCCCGGTATGGGGCCTGGTTCACCCTCTGCCTGTGTCTCTGCCTCTCTTTCTCTCTGTGTCTCTCATGAATAAATAAAATCTTAAAAAAAAATGGTAATAAATAACTCCAACAGCATGAATTCTTCCTCACGTTTCCCAATCAATGTCCAGTTGGATGTTAGACCTTTTAAAGGTGCAGAGACCGGGGATCCCTGGGTGGCACAGCGGTTTAGCGCCTGCCTTTGGCCCAGGGCGCGATCCTGGAGACCCGGGATCAAATCCCACGTCGGGCTCCTGGTGCATGGAGCCTGCTTCTCCCTCTGCCTATGTCTCTGCCTCTCTCTCTCTCTCTCTCTCTGTGTGACTATCATAACTAAATAAAAGTTAAAAAAAAATAGTAATAAAGGTGCAGAGACCACAAGCATCCCAAAGCTCCTGTAGATCCAGGTGTATGACCTGGGAGAGTACCAAGGAGGGTTACAGAACAGTCAACTGTGCTGAGGAGGGAAAGAGTCACACCCGGGAAAGGCAGCTGTGAGTTTCGCATACAAAGAAGGGATGATGCCATTTGTCCCCCATGGAATTTTGCAATTCTTAACATCCCGCTCAGTGGCACCTGACAACCCAAATCGTTTATGGGGCTATGTTTTAGTTTGAAAAAATGTCAAACTTTTGAATACAGGGCAGGTTTTTGTTTTTGTTTTTTTTGTTTTTTTGTTTTGTTTTTTTCCACAGGGCAGTTTTTAATCCGATAGCTCTCTAAATGAGAGAATTGGAAATAGAAGCATTAATTTTTCTTTTAACTGAGTCTGTCAATTCTACATAGAAATTTTGTGATCTTACATTAAGCCTTCTCTATCGCTTTAGAGCACAAAGAATTTGGGAAGAAATGTAGGCAGAAGGTGGTATTGACTCTAATTTTACTCACCTGCAAACTGTCTCCCTTCCATCATAACGGTATTTAAATCATGGCTATGCTCTTAATTAACAGTTTAATTGGCTGGTGCTTTCTCTATCCATTTCTCTGGAGGCATGATTTTCTGTTTAACTTTCTTGTTTTAATTCTTCAGCAAAACCATAAAATTTAATTAGGAAAGTAACCAGCTTTGTAACAGTGGTTCTAGGTCTAATTAGCTATGCTGTGACTGTACCTTCTCAGATTTCACTCAACGCTGCACAGACATTTTGCATTTGTTCATGTTTCAGATAAGACACTGAATTTATAGCATCAGCATATATATCCCAGTCACTTTTCACTTTTCCAAAGAAGCTTGGTTATATCCAATGAAGTCAGAAAAATTAACATAAAGCATCCATACATGCTATGAAACTAAGAGCCATCAAAAGTCCAGGATGTAGGGCTGTTACCATGTGTACGATTTTTCTATTGCTTATTTCTGTTGTGTTTCTGTTGCTTTTTTTCTACTGCTATAGAGAAAATTACCCCAAACAGAGCAGCCATTTACCATCCTTAGTTCTATAGGTCACAAGTCCAGGCACAGTTGCCTGGATTTTCTCTTTAGGGTCTCGCTGGGCTAAAAGCAAGACATCAGCTGGGCTATGATTTCATTTGGACTTCAGGGTCATCTTCTAAGCTCAGATGGTTGTGGCAAAATTCTTTGTAGTTGTAGGATTGATATCCCCATCTCTTTGCTGTTTATCAGATGGGGGTGGTTCTTACCTCCTAAAGGCCAGTAGCATTTCTTATCACATGGTTCCTATGGACAGTTCACAACACAGCAATTTGATTCTTCTTTGAGACTAGAAGGAGTACTTCTCTGGCTTCTGTCAACAGCTGGAGGAAGTACTCTAATTTTTAAAGATTTGAGAGAGAGAGAGAGAGAGAGAAAGAGAAGTAACAGAAGGAGAAAGAATTCCAGGCAGACTCCCCACTGAATGTGGAGCCCAATGCAGGGTTTTGTTTTTTTTTTTTAATTTTTTTTTTCTTTTTTTTTTTCCAATGCAGGGTTTGATGTCATGACCCTGAGATCATGACCTGAGCTGAAATCAAGACTCTGATGCTTAACTGACTGAACCAGCCAGGTGCCCCAGAAATATTTTGCTTTTAAATGGTTCATCTGATCAGGTGAGGCCTACCCCAAGTTATCTCCCTTCTGCTACATAATGTAATCTATCAGGGAAATAACTATCCCATCATATTCACAGACCCTGACCAGATGCAGAGGAGAGATTATGCAGGGTGTATAATCAGGGACAGAAATTTTGGTGCCATCTTAGAATTCTGTCAATCACATGGTGCTTTAGGGAAAGGAGGCACTAAAAGCTCCCTTCCCCTCAGAGGCAGTGCACGGGGTCTGCAAAGGAGCTGTTAACAACAGTGCCAGTTCTGTCCCATGAGCTCCACAGGGCGTAAGATGATAGACATTCATATTCTTTATTCTCTGCAGGCTGCTTTCTCTGCCTGGCCAGAATTGATGCTCTCAGTGGTGCAAGTGGATCACTCGATGAAATCATTTGAATTTAAAATGACATCCAGTTAACATGATGCTTTTAGATAGAAACGTATTTAAGCTCAGTGCTTCCAATTTCAACCCAATACGACTATTTCTTTGCTAAAGAGAAATGAAGAAATGCAAAGAATTAACACAGCAGGCCTGAAACTACTGTTCTTAGAAAGGTCTACTTACAAGTTTGGCCATTAGCTGGCATCTGGAAACAGGGTGGTAGGATTGGCCCTAAAATCTAACTGAGAAGAGTGGCTCACTGTGCACCTCAACTGTGCAAACAATATAGTTCATGCTCAACCCCTGCTTCCCTTTGGAGAATCTGGAATTTTGGTATGTGCTTGGCAGAGGGGGCCTATATGACTAGGCCGCATTAAAAACCCTGGGCCCTAAGTCTATAATGAGCTTCTCTGGTAGACAATATTTCACGTATGTTATCACAACTCCTTGCTGGGGGAATGAAGAACATCTTGTTTAATTCCACAGGGAAACACTTTTTTTTTAAATTTATTTTTTATTGGTGTTCAATTTGCCAACATATAGAATAACACCCAGTGCTCATCCCATCAAGTGCCCCCCCCTCAGTGCTCATCACCCAGTCACCCCCACCCCCACCCACCTCCCCTTTCACCACTTCTAGTTCAGGGAAACACTTCTTGCAAGCCTGAGCCTGGTTTCTCTTGGACCTCATGCCATTTGCTTTTTCTCATTGCTGGTTTGCTTTGTATCTGTTTGCTATAATAAATCATAGCTGTGAGTAGGATTCTCAGCGAAATGTAATCTTGCAAATCTCTGAACCTGGGGGTGGTACTGGTGACTCAAGGAATAAAGTAAATGAGAATGTGACAATGTACACTGGGTCTAGTCTCCACCACCCAGCAAACTTGGCCTTATTCTTCTCCATTGGGAAAATGATCAGAGTAAACAGATTCAAGGCAGGAGGTAGGCCTCATGTGGCTTCTAGAAGGTTTGGCACCCTCTAGATGTGTGCTCCAATGCCACACTATGATCCAGGGCAAGTTACTTAACCTCTGTCTCTCCTAATTTCTTCAGCTCTAAAATAGCATTAATAGTACCCACCTCATAGAGTTGTTAAAAGAAGACAATTTATAGGAAGTACTCAGACTGTGACTGGTGCAGGGTGACTCAGGGGCTGGATGGAATTCTCTGTGGTGTGGGACCGCCAGAGCATCATCAATATTCTGATATTAATTCCCTTGCTACCTCCTTCACTCTGCTCCCCCTTCCGCACCAGCCTCCCTTTCCTTCCCTTCTCTTAGTTGTCCTCTAAAGCTCCTTCACATCCAAACCATTTCCTCCCCCGGGTTACTACCCTTCCTCAAGGGCTAGATGAAAATATGCAGGAAGTTTTTTTTTTTTTTTTAAGTGTGTACAGCACTGTGCACAGAAAAGGGCACGATATAATGTGTTCTCATCAGTGTCCATAGTCCTATCTCATGCTCAACATCTTTTCATTCCGTCGATTAGAATTTACAAGAGTTAAGTAACCCTCCCAGTCCTCACTGATGTAATTTTATTACTTTTGATAATGACAAGTGATCATCACATATATAATTGTGATTTTATTTTTATAACTTTGTAAGATCTATCATGTAAATATACTTACAAATGGTGTGGGGGCAGATTTTGTCACAAATTTTTTCCCCGATACTTAGCTAAGCATATATGTTCCCTGAAATATGGTATAAAGTGGCTATTTTTCCAATGGGTGTATCTAAAATATAATTTCAATGGAGATGGGAGCTTCTACTTGAAAACTGCTTTGCTTCTTTGCAAATGTTGAGTCCCTGGGAGGCTGTTTAGGTAATGTTCAGGTATTGCTGCTAAAAAGGCTATAATGGAATTAAATGAGCATACATGACCAGAAGAAAGTTCATGTCAGTATCCTGAAGCAGAGATGCCTTTGAGAAAGAGAAGAGGTTTAGGAAATGTCTGATGAGCAGTCCCTCTGGTACTGGATACAATCCTAACAATTTGGAGTGAACTCTTGCATTTTCACTTTGAGCCCTTGTAATGAGACCCAAGCTTAAATTGGATAGTACATGTATAAAAACTGGGAGTAAAGAGAAAGAAAGGAAATGAATAAATTCCAAGTTCAAAACTTCATTTGTAAGTACATTCAATATTTGAAGGAAAGATGTCAGAGAAAAATCAAGCCAACAATAAGACCAAAAATGTGATAATTACAATTATCTCCAGAAGCCACTAAATCTATCCCTCCTCTCTTATCCTCCTAACATCTTTTCCAGGTAAGACTTCCAGGCATTTAGGACACATGTTTTCCTATCCCATATTGGAGATTAAGGAGGTCTTCTAGGTAATCTGATTTGCTATCCATTAAAATAAAGCTAAACTGCCATATATTTTATGGTCTTGCTTCTTTTCTTCCTAGGCATAGAAAAGAGCCCATCACCATACCTTTTTTTTTTTTTTTTAAAGATTTTGTTTATTCATGAGAGAAACAGAGAGAGAGGCAGAGACATAGGCAGAAGGAGAAGAAGGCTTCCTCCAGGGAGCTCAATTCAGGACTCGATCTCAGGACCTGAGCTGAAGGCAGATGCTCAACCAATTGAGCCACCCAGGCATCCTATCACCACACCTCTTATCATAACGTTCTAGTTAAAGCTAACAATTATATTGCAGTCGTAGGAAAATGAGAAATTCTCTATCTCTAAAATCCACAAAATTCACCAAAGATTAAATAATCCGAGCCATTCAACCTTTGCCCATAGAATTTTCTTATCAGACTCACTGAAACAAACCAAAATTAATTTAAAAATTTCTTTTATTTTCCTCAATTCACTTCTGCTTGAATTTAATTAAAATGAAAGTATAGATGATTAGCAGGAAAATTTTAAGAAGGAAAAGTGAAGCTCTGGAAAATTATAAACTAAATTCATTCATTCATTAAAAACAACAGACATTTACTGAACTTGTAGGATATTCCTACATTCATTCATTCATTCATTCATTCATTACCATAGCAATGAAAAAAGTAGACAAAAGTTCTATCAATGAAACTTACATTCTACTAAGGGAGATGGAAAATAAATGAACTCATAAATAGATAATGGGATAAGATACATCATGTTTTGAGTAACCTTAACTTATCGTTTAAAAGCTCTTTCAAGTTATCTCTTAGCATTTTCTTTTCTTGGCTAATTAATTCTACTTATTCAACTCCCATCGGCAAAGCCCTATAAACACATCATAGATGTAATAAGTGAGTGGAAGCTCTCTTACCTTAAGTTGGTGGTATATTTTCTTCAGTGCATTTGCTTCTTCTTCTGTATTGGGAATAAGTCGAATCACCTTATCACTATAAGAAAGGAAAAAAATGGTGTTATTTGCCTTTCAAAACTAAAGATTTAGCCAGCTTTATCTGCTTGCTTTTAAAAAACTAACTTTGCAACTGGGAAGAGAGACAGCAAAACTCTGGGCTGGTCTAATATCAGAAATACCTGGGCCAGCAGTTATCCAGTTATTATTAATCTCAGATCACATTGGTCTTAAAAAAAAAAAAGATTTATTTATTTTAGGTAGAGTGGGAGAGGGACAGGGGGAGGAGGAGAGAGAATCTCAAAAGCGGACTCCCAGCTGAGCACCAAGCCTGACTCAGGACTTGATATCATGACCCAGAGACCTGAGCTGAAATCAAGAGTCAGCTGCTTAACTGACTGAGTCACCCAGGGGCCCCCAACATTGGTCTTTTTTTTTTTGTTTTTCTCATCAGCTTTTGAAGATTACAAATTCACACTTAAGCAGAGAAAGGCCAAAAACACAGGAACAAAGGTAACAAGGACAAGGACTTTAATGAATAGCTCAGAGCAGATGCCAAGCAAGAAATTTCTGATGACAGAGGTAAAAACACTCTTTTAAAAAAAGCTTACTGCTGAAAAGGAATGTGACTTTCAATAAGAAGACATATGACATCTATGCACTATGGAAAATTTCTGGTTTGGATTCTTCCTACAATGAGAACAGTAAAGATAAGCTCATCTCTATGGGCCGTCTTATGTCTGTAGTACAGGGCTTCCCAAGTGACATATGGGGCCAAACTGGAGGGTGACCAATTGTTTCAACGATGCCACAAAATACGAATGGCTATAAATATTTTTAAGTGATAAAAATTTTAAATTGTACCACAGCTGATATTATATTTGAACAATCTAAAAGTTTATTTCAGTAAAGATCCTGAATTGTTTAAGAAGACCGGATGAGTTGTGCTATGGTCCAGAGAGTTCTCTATAGCAGTGAGCTCCCCCAAGGTGTGTCAGAGAACTATTATTATTTTTAGTTATGTCACAGCTCCAGTATGTAATAATCACAAATGGCTCAATGCTTTTTGCATGTAGTTATTAAGTACTTATAAATGGATTGGTATAAAGGAGATCATGGAGAATTGGTTTCTACAGGAAATTTAAGATATCTCTATACTAAATAGAGTACAAGAGTATTTTTCATAACCCTTTACAGTATTTTACAATGACTAAAGATAATTAGTATATATATGTGTGTGTGTGTGTGTGTGTGTGTATACATATACAGATGGCAAAAAAGAAAAACCCAGCAGTTCCACCCACAACTTATCTCTCCAACCTCAAATATACTGAAGTAAGGATAGAATGTGATATTTTCCATGGTTTTACTACTTAGATGAATAGCAGTGTTCAAGGACGGGTAAAATTAATATGGAAGTTCTTGAACCCCACAGGAGACTTCCAGATTTGTTGGAAAATTATTCTTAAAAAAAGAAAGAAAGAAAAAGAAACTTATTCTTCAGGGCTGTGTGTTCATTTCCAATCACTTTAGCTTTGTTATTTCAAATGATCCTGTTATATCTTCTTTAGGTCCATGCATTAAAAGGCCCATGGCTTGTTGATAATTTAATGTGTTTTGGCCACTATTCTCCTAATATGACTTTGTCACTTCAGTTCCCTAGAATCACACAAAACCACCCCTCAGTATTAATGCCATGAAGTCTATTTTTCCAGAAAGAATAAAAGGCAAAGAAAAAAAATCAAGTCACTGTGAAACACCATCAAATATGACCTTTAGAATTTAAATGTAATTTACACCTTTTCTCTTTTTCATTTCTGGTACACAATTCTCTGTCCTTAATTTTTCTTGGGTTCCTCCTATCCTGGCCTCTCCCATCTGACCCGATATCATTCTTGGCAGAGAAAGGCAACTCCACTGGGTGATATGGTTGTTTTTGAGGGATGGATCACTTGACAGCTTGCTGAAAAACACCTCCATCTGGGGCCCCATCAGCTCCTCAAGAGTGCAAAGAAAGCAATCTGTAGCTGTTTTACAGCCATAGGGAAAAATTTTTTTAAATGATGGATAATTCAATCTGGCAATTGGTTCCTCTTCTGTGAGTATAGGATAAAAGGTGAACACACCTGGGATTATTCAACTCTGAAAGTGATTGCACAAGCCCAGCTTTGTCACTTTTATCACAAAAAGTTCACTTCATCATAACTTGCAGCAATTCTCAGGTGTGACTTAAGAAATGTGTTTATTACTGTTTGAATACTTGTCAGAGAACATACAATAAAAAAGTTATTTAGGGAAACCCATATCATATTTTGTAAATCCATAAATTTTATTAGACTAACCAGTAGCCAGCCAATCAACAACAGTCCTCTACTCAGCATGCAAAAGCAAATGCCCCATTTGTTCCACCAAACAGAAATCTGGCTTTCCCTAGATCTGATAGTCTTTTTTTTTTTTTTTTAAGTGGTGAACAATAATTCAGTACTACAAACAGGAAGGGTTCACGAAGTAAAGTAGCTCCGACAACTCTGAAATTCAAACTAGCTCTGCACAACTATCAAAGGTGAATGGAAAGGCTTTCCTTATAACCGATGGGGTTTTTCCACCACTAGGTGGCAACATCAATTTAAGACCCCCTTGGCTATCCTTTGGGATTAAGTCCAGAGGACCAAAGGTCTGCAAAGGGGTTGAGATTAGGGAGCTGACTCAGCAACCAGCTGCTCACATGTACATGTGTTTGTAAATCAGATATTTCTAGCTCCGGGAGTCTGTGTAAAGTTTTCACAGAGAGGACAGGCATATTAAATCACATTTTAAAGATGTGATATTAGAGGCAAAATATTCCAGATAACTAATCACCCAGCCATCACATATTTACTCATGATATACTTAAGGTTATGTTGCTAGAATGCTAGCACCAAGTTGCAAGTTGATTATTGATCCTAATGTACAATAGCAACCACATGAACAACACTATTAAATACATTTAATCCATTTAAAAAAGCATTATTAAATGCGTAACGAGAACATATGCATTTACAATCTGCCTGGGTTTCAGTTTCCTCATTGAAGGCGTGAGCAATGAACTGTTGCCTTCCCATTTTAAAGTTCTAAGACTATGCTGCTTGAAGCTGATGCCTGCCACATGTATTGCCATGTCTTGACTGCAACACCTATGGAAGAATGTGTTTTGCAGGCAACTGGGGAGTCCTCAAACTCCTTTGGAAAGACACAGATCTGAAGCTACAGATTTTCTCCTTCTGGGTCTTGGCATCAATTTTCACAATTGATTCCATTATTAAACTTTGTAACTTGCAGAACCAGTTTACAAACTATGCTTGTAAGAATGAAAGTATTATAGTATACACAAAATAAAGCTCCCCTTCCAGTTCTCTTCCATGCCAAACTTCTCCTTGTCCCCTAGTGGCCATTGTTAATTTTTTGTGACCCATTCCTGACTCCTTTGTATTTACACATGTGCACACTCACACGTGATGGTCTCATAGCATTTTATAATACTCATTTGCTTTTAGTTTTCACTTAGCATGTTACTTTGAAAACACTTTTAAAATAAACAGTTGGATTCTAAATGCTAATGTTTTATTTTGGAGTTTTATGCCTATATTCAGAAGGGAGACATTTATAAAAATAAGTTTATAAACAAAAAATATATATTCTTTTTTAATCACCCTTGTTTGATTTTGGCATCTGCATTAAGCTATCCTCACGAAATTGGAAATTTCCCACCTTTATAATATGTCTGGAAAAACTGAATGACATAGAAACTATGCCTCTGTTTTGTAGAATATACCCATAAAATAATTCAAGGTAGGACCAACACTTTTTTTTTTTTTTTTTTCAGTTGGGGCTTAAGTATCGAGCTTCTCAATTCTTTTGTAGGTACTGGTCTATTCAGTTTTCTTCTGTGTTTTTCCAGTGAATTTTGGTAATTTATTTTCCTAGAAACCATCCATTTATATAAGTTATAATAAACTCAATTAAAATGTCTTATAATATGGGATCCCTGGATGACTCAGTGGTTTAGTGCCTGCCTTTGGCTGAGGGTGTGGTCCTGGAGTCTCAGGATCGAGTCCCCCCCCCCCCCCCCCCCCCCCCCGTTGGGCTACCTGCATGGAGCCTGCTTCTCCCTCTGCCTGTGTCTCTGCCTCTGTGTGTCCCTCATGAATAAAATCTTAAAAAAAATAAATAAAAGTCTTCTAATTTAAGGCATCTTAATTTGTAGCTTTGTCCCCCACGTCCTAACTTTCCAAAGACACGGATTCTTTTTAAAATCATTTTTATTATTTCTGTATATACATATATCATAATTTCTACTTCTATCTTTGTAAATTCTGTACTTCATTTAGATCTGCTTTGTTACTTGTGTTTTAGTAGGGGATATTTTTATTGACATTCAGATTTAAGTTGATAATTTCAGGTTTTCATAATTCAACTTATTTAAATTTTAAAAAGTCACTCGTGGGATCCCTGGGTGGCTCAGCAGTTTAGTGCCTGCCTTTGGCTCAGGGTGTGATCCCGGAGTTCAGGGATCGAGTCCCACATCGGGCTTCCTGCGTGGAGCCTGCTTCTCCCTCTGCCTATCATGAATAAATAAATAAATAAATCTTAAAAAAAAAAAAAGTCACTCGTTTCTCTCAGACCCCACCCCTTGCCTCTGATAGCCAAAGTTTTGGGTTTCCTTTTTTTTTTTTTCATGTATAAGAGAGATCATATAGTAATTATCTTTCTCTGACTTATTTCACTTAATACAATGCCTTCATAGTTCATTCATATTGTCATAAATGGCAAGATTTCATTTATGGCTGAATAATTTTTGTGTGTGTGGAAGTGGAATTGCTGGATCATATGGAGGCTATACTTTAAAGAACTTCCATACTGTTTTCCAGAGGGCCTGAATCAATTTATACTCCCCACCAACAGTGCACAAAGGGATTTCTTTTTTCCACATCCTTGCCAAAACTCATTATTTTCAATAATAGTTATTCTAACAGAAGAAGGGTGATATTTCATTTTGGTTTTGACTTGCATTATCCTGATTAATGGCATTGAACACCTTTTTATGGGCTTGTTGGCTATCTGTATACTTTGGGAAAATGTCTATTTAGAACTTCTGCCTATTTTTTCAGTCAGTTTTTGGCTATTGAATTGTATGAATTCTTTATATATTTTGGATACTAGCCACTTATGGAACAGGTGGTTTGCAAATATTTTCTCTCATTTGGTAGGTTAACTTTTCATTTTATTTTTTTTTTTAATTTTTTATTTATTTATGATAGTCACACAGAGAGAGAGAGAGAGAGAGAGAGAGAGGGGCAGAGACACAGGCAGAGGGAGAAGCAGGCTCCATGCACCGGGAGCCCGACGTGGGACTCGACCCCGGGTCTCCAGGATCGCGCCCTGGGCCAAAGGCAGGCGCCAAACCGCTGCGCCACCCAGGGATCCCTAACTTTTCATTTTATTGATGCTTTTCTGTACTGCGATCCATTTGCTGCAACCCCACTTTATTTTTGCTTTTGGGATCAGAGTAAAAAAATTCTCACCAAGACCTGTGTCAAAGGTCTTACTGTCTAGATTTCCTTTCAGGGATCTTATAAGTTCAAGTCTTACATCTTTAATTCATTTTGAGTTAATTTTCATGTATGGTGTAAGATAGTGGTCCAGTTTCATTCTTTTGTACGTGGCTGTCCAATTTTCCCAATGCTGTCTATTGAAGAAACTGCCCTTTCTCCATTGTATATTTTTGGTTTATTTATCATAATTAATTGACCATATATGTGTAGGTTTATTTCTGGGTGCTCTGTTCTGTCCCATTGATCTGTGTGTCTGTTTTTATGGCAGTATGGCATACATAACCATATTGTTATGTTTACTACAGCTTTGTGGTGCGGGGGTGGAACCTGGGTGACTCAGCTGGTTAAATGTCTGCTTTCGGCTCAGGTCATGGTCCCAGGGGCCTGGGGTGATGCCCTGAGTTAGGTTCCCTGCTTGACAGGGAGCCTGCTTTCCCTCTCCCTACACTTGGCTCTCTCTCAAATTAAAAAACAAAACAAAACAAAAACAAAACAAAACAGGGACTTTGATGCCTTCAGCTTTGTTCTCATTTCTTAAAATTACTTTAGCTCTTTGAGGTCTCATTTCACACAATTCTTAGGAATTTTTATTTCTGTGAAAAATACCATCGATATTTTGGTACAGATTATACTGAATCTATAGATTGCTTTGGGCAGTATGGACATTTTGAAAATATTAAATCTTCCAATCCATGAACATGGAATGTCTTTCCACTTGTTTGTGTCTTATTCAAATTCTCTAATAACTTATTTTCAATATGCATTTTTCACCTCCTTGGTTAGCTTTATTTATAGGCATTTTATTCTTTTTGATGTACTTATAAATGGGATAATTGTGGTTTTTAGTTTCTCTGTAGCAAAGAGTTATTTTGAAGAATGTTAAAAAGTTCTACACTTTTTAGTATGTTTATGTTATTTAGATGTTCTGTCCTTATTGTCTTAAATTTGACAATTTTTGAATTTCATTTAATATACCTACTGTGATTTTGGATTTGTCAGTTTAAAGACTCTTAATTCACATATTTGATGATATATAACTATATATAAGTTCATGACTACTGTATATTCTGGATGGAATAAAGTTTTTATCCTAAAAGTTTCTAGAAAAATCCTTCTATGCCTCATTTAATGCTCTTTAAATTTCTTTTTTGCCAAATGATTGGCTGGGACAGTTTTGCCTGTGTCTTTTTTTTCTCTTTTTATGTGTTTCTTGGAAATATCATAATGCTAGATTAAATTTTTAAAAATTCAGTGAGATTTTTCTGATTTGAACTGGAGGAATTTACTTATTCACATTAATTACATTACTTGATATATATATATATATATATTTATTTATTTATTTATTTATTTGGTTTGTTTTTGCTTTTTTGGTTTTAGAGACAGAGAGCACAAGTAGGGTTGAGGGAGAGGAGGATGGCAGGGAGAATCTCAAGCAGGCTCCACCCTCAGCACAAAGCTGGACAGGGCTCCATCTCATGACCTTGAGATCATGACCCAAGCCAAAATTAGGAGTTGGATGCTCAACCAACTGAGCCAGCTAGTTGCCCCTCTTTTTTTTTATAACATAAACTTAATAAGCATAAAAATGTATGCTTAATAAGCATAAAAAATACATTTTCTAGTATTAGAAGATATATACATGTGTGGTTTTAATTTTTTCATTATTTGTTATGGGTTCTTACCTTTTCTCCTTGCCATCTTTCTTGGAGTTAATTCTCTGCCAATTTTTCTTATCTAGTAGCATACAAGCTATGCATCTTATGTCTTTTTTTTTTTTTTTAGTGATTTCTTATAAATTTTACCAAGTTAGTTTAACAGATACTTCTTTCACATCTAGAGTTAAGTCTTTGTACGTTCCTCCCTTGAACAAGATCCTAAGAATATTTTTTTTCAGCCACTTCTTTCCTGTTTTTCTCCCTTTTTGCTCCATGTTTTGTTAAAATCACCTGGAGTTTTTGTTGTGCATTGTGTCTAAGTGGATACCTGAATTGGGTCCCTTCAAAAATCAGATGTTGAAGACCTATCCTTCAGTATTTCTGAATGTGAATATATTTGGAGAGAAGGTTTTTAAAGAGGTAATTAAGTTAAACTAAGGTAATTGGATTGAGCCCCAATCCTGTCTGATTGGTAGCTTTATCAAAAAGGAGGGAATTGGGGCACAGAGTTGCACAGAGGAAAACACCATGAAGATACAGGAAGAATGTGGCTATCTGCAAGCTAGGAAGAAAGGCTTCAGAAGAAATCAACTATGCTGACACCATGCTCTCTGACTTCCAGTACCAGAACTGTGAGAAAATAAGTTCCTAATGGCTTAAATCACCTAATCTGTGGTACTTTGTTACCATAGCGCTAACACATACACTGAAGATGGCAGCCTAATGGATATGTCCTCAGCCATTCCTTGATATTTGAACAATTTTAGTCACTTTGTTCCAGATTCTCCCAACACTGCATACAGTTCCTATCCAGTACTCATTGCACTCACTGTAGTTTTAGTGTCTTTATTTCTTACTAAGCTCTAAACTATGCATGAGCAGGAACTTAATAGATTTTGGTTTATTCTGTGGGAGTTCTGTGGAAGTGTCTTTATAGAGTAGTCTGAAGCTTATCTTGAGGGGTTTAGAGCTAGGTTTAGGTTTTAATTACAGCTTCTATATCATGCAGAGTGTAAATTAGGAGCCCACACCCATACATGGTAGAGATCTGGGGTATCTAATTTTTCAGTGATCTCCCATCACCCAAATCTTTAGTAGACCAAAACCACCTCCATTTCTCCAGCTATAGGGAGTTTTTCTTCAGACTTTGAAGTTGCCCTTATTTTTATAAACTTGCCTGTAAGCTCTCCATGTCTTCCTGTTACAGGCATTGAAATCCCAGCTTCAGATATGACAACCTCTTTTTCATAGTCCTGACTCCCAGAACCACAGGGCATCAGCTTTTTCTTTCCACTTTAGCTTTTGTTTATGCCTCCAAGTATTTGGCATCCAGAAATTTCCTTTTCTTTTCTACAAAGTTGTTATCTACTAAAACAAGTGACAGGGTGGTAAAAGAACATGCTCTGGAGACAAGTTGCCAGCACTAGCTGTGGGACTTCATGCAATGTTTTTCACCTCTGTGCCTCAGGCCCTCTATTCTATAGATTGGAATTACTGGTCCTTAACTCATGGGTTATTGTGAAGATAGAGGAGTATACATGTTAAGTGCTTATAGTAACACCTCACCCAGAGTAAGGGCTGTATAGATGTTTGGTACTATGAAGTTTTTGCATTTTTGGCATATTTTCTCTTTATCCAATATTTATACTTGAGGGTTCCTGACTATAACAACTCAGCCTTCTATGTTTTATTATACTCTAATGTGTTGAATAAAAAAATGAAAAAGATTCTTTTAAGAGGAAACTACTTGTAGCAGACATCCTGGATGGCCTAAGAATGTATGACTTGTCCATAATCTCCCTTTGAGGTATCATTTGTATCTGGTATCTTGTAACTCCTTCCCATGTGACCATGCCTAATTTGACACCTGACTTAAAGGCAGCCACTGGATGAACAGGTGAATTAGAAGTGAGTCCTGCCCAGTTGGGTCACTCTGACTGACTGCTGATCTAGTCCAATCCATCTTTGTGAATTTACACTTGAAATGATGAAAAAAATCGGTTAGTAGTATCAGGAGCAGTGGCAGTAGATACAGGTAATAGCTCAATTACCACAATGGCAAAGTTCTCAAGCAGGGATCATAGGCACTGCCCAATGCCCTTTGTAAATGACCCTTTAGGCTCCAGGGGCCTGGTTTGGAAATAGTCTCCATTCTTCCTTGTGTTTCTTATAATAAACTCCCAATTATCTGATTTATCTGGAGCATGCCTTTTTAAAAAACCTAACAAATGTACTAGTGCTAAGAATATTGAAACTTAATTTTTAAAAAAAGTATCTGGTGTCTAAGCCACTAGATTTATCTTCTCTCATCTATTTCCTCTTCAGGTAGGGAAAAAAGAGAGGAAGGCTGGATTCTACATGGTACTCTATCACTTGAACAAATTTGCTTACACATTTAGCCAATGATCCCTAATCCTTAAATTGAAGAAATAGCAATATACTGTTGCATAAGGTTTTTGTGAGAATTATTTCATTTAGACACATTTGTTCATGTTACATTATATGCCAGACACAGTGGTAGGTGCTAGGGATATAGCAGTTTCTGCCCATAATGGGCTTTCAGCCATAGTACCAATGAAATATTGTCTGGGAAATGCCCAGCTTGTTACAGCTTCTCAATGCTTAATAACTTCTGTTATTATGTCTGCAGGAAAAATACTTTCTTATCCTGTAGAATTTGAACTGCTGAAAGGAGATACTTCTCCAAGTATGTTTCACCTGTGAAGATTAGAAACAATAAAATATTATTCTATTATAAATCTATTTAACCTTTTTGTTGTTTTTGTCAGTGTTTTTGTTTCTTGACCTTTCCATAGGTATGTGAATCTAATCATTGATCAGTATGCTTTATATAGGATACTTTATATAAAATAAAAATGAAAAATCTCAGAGAAAGTTCTATTTAGATGTCCTCTATTGGTACAAGCTGCCCAGATTCAGTTTTTCAATACTTTTAAAAACACAATTTACTCAGATATAGAAAAGGATATCTAATGCTATTCTTCAGGAGGTATAAGATTAGATGACTGTTGTGGATGCTGTTGGGTACTCCTCCAAATCTATTTTCCCCTTAAGCCCTAGCAGAAGGGGTTTACTCTGGTATTCATTCTATCTGTTCATGAAGAATTTGGGTCTTCAGCCAGTCAGAGCTTTGTATATCTGCCCAGCAACTCTGTTGGTGTGGAGATTGACATGTGTTATGAATTGGCCCAATAAAATTTAAGGGAAGGATTATTATTTCATGGTGGGTGAGGGGTATTCATTTTCCTGTCAAATGTAAACAAGGAAATGAATAAGCCTGCTTGCCACTGGCAGCCTGTAATTAGGAAGGGAATTAGGTAGGGTGAGGCAGATTCTGTGGACTGTTGGCGTGGGGAGGAAGAATGAACCTGGGTCTTCAGTGGTCTTGTTGAAATCAGGCAACCTTTAGGCTAGTCCAACCTCTGGTCTCCTCTTATGTAATATAAAAATTTTATTGGATAAGCCAGTCTGAGTCAGGCTGTGTCCTGCTTGTAACCAAAAGCACATTGAACAATAATAAATTACTTAGTTATCTTTAAGGAACGAGATAAGGAAACTATGGAATAACTAAACTTACTGTTAAATCAAAGTCTTCTTAGGTGGAAAATCACATCAGTGTTCCTTCTTTTCTCCACACCCTTCTCTAAAATACCCTTTTGATTTTGATGGCCACTCTGTGTGTGCTTTCTGAAGGGAAAACTAGGATAATAATCAGTAGCTAAAACTCATCTCCTATTCATAAGAAAAATAGGACAGTTTAAAATGTTTGCTGAATTTTCTGGAAATTTATATCCTATGGAAGAGTTATTAATAGAATGTTCACTCACTTAAAAAAAATCTCATGCCCAAGCACAAAGAAATCCATTAGATAATCCTACTTAGAGAAATTAATGTTCACATATAGATTCTATATTATAAAGTGCTTGGGTCTCAGTGCTGCATTTCCTTTGTTGAAAGATTATGTTTTGATGCACATGAAAAATTTCATTAAAAAGCAATAAATAAGAGACAACTTGGCAGAGAACTTTAGAAAGCTAAATGGATTCTTCCCTTCTTTGGTCATGGTTTATAGTCGCAATATAAAGTACTCAGAACATGAAGAAATTCCCTGTGGCAGTTTGCTTAGGACATAAAGATTCAGACTTCACTTTTGGATTAGATGGAAGTGATGACTTTCTTCTTTTTTCGTTGCTGCTGTATTTTAACAGCAGAGAAGAGAAAAACACAGCCTTCAAAAAGCCTTACTGATGTACTTCACTTTATAACAGACATTTTCTCAAGAGATTGAACACCTACCATGATATCTCACACATAATGGAGGATCAATAAATATTTGCTGAATTGAATTAAAATTGACTTTCTATAAACTGCATCATCTGTTAAGTTTCTGAAATTGGCTTCCACAGTAAGGCCTGAGAATTTCCTCTTCTCCCATTACTACAGGTCAGAGAGGAAAAAAGCAATAAAATGTCACCCTTCCATTAATTTTTTACAGTAAGATATTACCTTCACTGTGTCCCAAGAATTTGCTCTGCTTAGTGTCACATCATTATATAATACTTCAATTTAGTCCTGCTTGTAGTATTTAAGAATAGGACTCAATCTGAGAAAACTATTACCACAATGGAGAACAAAGCATTCATTAAACAGATATCTATGTAGCAATTATTCCAGGCAAGTCTCTGGTGGGGAGGAAAAAGGAAAGGAGCTAAAAAGCATAAAGAAAGAACTTTCAAAGATGGGTAATAAGGTATAAGCAATATCTTAGGTAGCATATGATCAATGTTTCATATATTACATAGAAAATGCACAAAAAGGATTAGAGAATGATTAGAGAAAGCCTTATGGAAGAACCCAGATATCTGAAACTAAGATTTGGTTCCCAGTGGACTGACATATATATATTGGTCTAGTGATTTTGAAATTTGAGTGTATGTAATATATACCTGGGAATCTGTCAGCATAATTTGTTGGGGGAAAAATATCCTAAAATCACCTTTCTGGACAAAACACTAAGCAATAATGGAATATGTAGGTTTGTTTTTGGTGTATCTTTTAATATGCATGGGTAGGTGTCAATAGAGCAAGGGAAGGCCTAAGAGGGCAAAAATGTTTACACAAGCTAATACTGAGACCAGTGGCTACCCTGACTGATGGGCATATTAATACTCTGATGCCCCAGAGTCTAAGAAAGGTGGGAATTCAGATCAGAGGCAGTCACAGAAAGTCTTAAAGATAACAACCTCAAGGAAAAGATGACAAGAAAAATGCCTTGAGAAAGAAGTGTAGGGAAACTTCTCGGTCATAGACTTGGTTGTGGATAGAAGAAAAAAAATGTGATCATCACTGGGAATTTGAAGCCACAAGCTAGGGAAGTACAGGGAAGATGGCAGAGTAGAAGGATCCTGACTTCACCTTGTCCCACAGACACACCAAGGCAACATTTATATATATATATATATATATATATATATATATATATATATATATATATATTAACTGTGAAAATGCCCTGAGACCAGCAGAGTAGATCTTCTATAGCTAATCATAGAGAAGGTCACATCAAAAAGGGTAGGAGGGGTGGAGGCACAGTCAAGAACCAAACCACACAGTGCAACTAACCACAAACAGGAGGGATATCGCAAGTACAGAAAATCAAGGGGGATCAGACTCCACCCCTTCCCATTGCACTGGGCACCCATATAACCCTGGGGACCCACACTGGGAAGACATGTCCTTATAATGTCTGACTTAGAAAATCAGCAGGGCTTAACTGGGAGAGTCAGAGGGTGATAGGAAACCAAGTCCCACCTTTAAAGAGCTAGCCCAAGACATAGCACAGAAGCAGCAGTTTGAAAAGCACCCAGAATATAAGTGAAGGAGATTTTTTGACTAACTTTAAGATGTGTGCCAGAGAAGTAGGTATCTGCAGACTTCTCTAGAACATAACTGCACCCACTGCGGTGGGTGAACTTCTTTCTTGCCCTCCCTTAGCCTAGATAATTGGATGCTTACAGGAGCCAGTTCTAACACTTTCCATCTACATTATTAACACCCACATTCCCTACAGACTCACCAGGTACTCCTTCCAAAGCAGTTCCTGCCCCACCCAACCCACCAGGTACTCCCTCCAAAGTAGTTCCTACCCAGTCATATCTGGCAGGCAGCCCCAGCTAGGAATGGCAACCCTCCAAAATGATTACTGCCCTGGCAATGGTTTGTGTGTGTGTGTGTGTGGGGGGGGGAGAATAACCCCAGACACCAGTGCCCTCACATTTTCTGCAGCTGGACCTCATAGCTGGCTATGCAGTGAAAGAGTCCTCTGCTTTGATGTGCCCACAGCTGTCAAAGTAACTAATAGCAGCCAGGCTCAATGCTAGCTCCACCCAGCACATAGGCTTCAAAAGCTCAGGAAGCATCTCTGTCTAGTGGGCCAGAAGCAGATAAAGTAAGTTATTGCAGCCAGCTGGGCTAAGGTCCACTCCCACTCACTGGCATGCCCACAGTATCCACAACTCAGCCACAACAGGAAGTAGTGTGCAGTCTCCACATGGGACACCTCAGGAGTGCCCAGTTCTGGTGATGAAGGGGCACCATGCTACAGGGCACCACAGGACCTCTTCTATACAAGGCAACTAATTTCAAGACCAGGACACATAGCTGACCTAATACATAGAAACAGAGTTAGACAAAATAAAGAGACCAAAGAATATGCCAGGAATTAAGGAACAGGCCAATATCACAGAAAAAAAGCTAAATGAAATGGAGGTAAGAAATATGTCTGATAAGCAGTTCAAAGTAATGGTCATAAAGATACTCACCAGCCTTGAGAGAAGAATGGATTAATATACTAAAAACTTCAACAAAGAGAAAATGTAAGAAAGAACCATCAGACCTGAAGAATACAATGGCTGAAATGAAAAAAATATACCACAAGGAATCAACAGCAGAGTAGAGGATGTAGAAAAATGAATCAGTGATCTGAAAAGACAGGGTAATGGGGAGCACTCAAGCTGAATAGCAAAGAGAAAAATAAAAAGTGATAATAGGTTAAGGGACCACTGAGACTAAGTTTGCCTTACAGTGGTTCCAGAAGAAAAGAGAAAAGAAAGGGACAGAAATTTATTTGAAGAAATAATAGCTGAAAAATTCCCTCATCTGGGGATGGAAACAGATATCCATATCCAGGAAACATAGGGAGCCCCTAACAAGATAAACCCAAGGAGATTTACACCAAAATCCATAATAATTAAAATTTCAAAAACTAAAGATAAAGAATTATAGAAAAGCAAATAGTTATGCACAAAGGAAACACTATAAGGCTATCAGCTGAATTTTCAGCAGAAATTTTGCAGACCAGAATAGAGTGGCATGATATATTCAAAGTGCTAAAAAGGGAAAAAATATAACCAAGAATATTCTACCCAGAAAGGTTATCACTCAACATAGGAGAGTGTTCCTCCCCCCCACCAAAATTAAAGAAGTTCATCACCACTAAACTAGTCTTACAAGAAATGTTAAAAGTGTAAAGATCATAACTAGAAGTAAAAAGATATTATGAAAGAAACAAGTTACACAGGTGAAAGCAAGCATATAGTAAAGGTAGATCAATCCCTTATAAAGCCAGCATGAAGACTAAAACAAAAAATAGGAAATCCATTATATCTACAAAGGATACTAAATAAGATGTAAATTATGACATCATAAACATAAAATGTAGCGGGACGAATAAAAATGTAGTGCTTTTAGAATGGGTTCAAACTGAAGTGACAATCAATTTAATATGGACTACTATATAACATATGCTACAACATCTGATGTTATACATGAACCCCATGGTAATCACAAATCAAAAATCTATAGTAGATACATTAAAAAAAAAAGGATAAAAAAGCCAACATAACACTAAAGAAAGTCATCAAACCACAGAGGAAGAGAGCAAGAAAGGAAGAGAACTACAAAACACTCAGAAAAAATTAACAAAATAATAAGCACATACCTATCAAAAATTACTTTTTAAAAAAAGATTTTATTTATTTATTCATAGAGACACAGAGAGAGAGAGAGGGGCAGAGGCACAGGCAGAGGGAGAAGCAGGCTCCATGCAGGGAGCCTGATGTGGGACTCGATACTGGGTCCCCAGGATCACACCCCGGGCTGCAGGCGGCGCTAAACCTCTGCGCCACCGGAGCTGCCCCCAAAATTACTTTAAATGTAAATGGACTAAATGCTCCAATCAAAAGACAGAATGACTGAATGGATAAAAAAATAAAAAGAAAAAAACAGATCCATCAATAGACTGTCTACAAGAGAATCACTTCAGACCTAAAGACACATACAGAATGAAAGTGAAGGAATGAAAAAAGATATTCCATACAAATGAACAGACAAAAAAAGCCAAAGTACCAATAATTATTACAGCAGAAATAGAATTTGAAACAAAGACTATAAGAAGAGACAAAAAAGGCATTATATGATAAGGAAATCAATTCAACAGATATAACAATTGTAAATATCTATGCATCCAACATAGGAGCACCAAAATATATAAAGCAAATATTAACAGACATAAAGGGAGAAGTTGCCAATAATACAATAATAATAGGGGACTTTAACACCCCACCAATGGATAGATCAGACAGGCAGAAACCAATAAGGAAAAAGTAGCTTTGAATGACACATTAGATCAGTTGAACTTAACAGATATATACAGAACATTCCACCCAAAAACAGGATATGCACTCTTTTCAAGTGCACATGACCATTCTCCAAGATATATTATTAGGCCTCAAAACAGTTGATGAATATTGAAATTATATTGAGTACCTTTTCAACCATAATGGTATGAAACTAGGAATTAGAAGAAAATTTGAAAAAAACACAAACATGTGGAGACTAAACATACTATTAAACCATCAATGAGTGAATGAAACCAAATAAACATTTTTTTAAAAATACATGGAATGAAAATGGAAACACAATTTTCCAAACTCTGGGACACAGAAGAAGCAGTTCTGAGAGTAAAGTTTATAGCAATACATGGCTACATCAAAAAACAAGACAATCTCAAATGAACAATTTAACCTTATAAGTAAAGGAATTAGAAAAAGAACAAACAAAACTGAAGTTAGATGGAAAGAAATAATAAATATTAGAGTAGAAATGAATGAAATAGATACTTTAAAAAAACCCAATGACAACAAAACAAAACAAGAAAAAACATCCATGAAACCATGAGGTGGTTCTTTGAAAAGATTTAAAAAAATTAGTAAATCCATAGCCCGGTTCATGAGGAAAAAAATAGAGACAACTGGAGATCAGAAATGACAACTGTAGAATCAGTAGATTCTACCCCTGAAACAACACAGTATATGTTAAGTAAATTGAATTAAATAAAAAAATTTTTTAAAAGATGTTAATTGAAAGATTCAGTCTAAAAAAAGAGAAATGAAAGGAAAAAGCACCAACACCAAAGAAATACAAAGGATCATAAAATACTATGAAAAATAATGTGCCAACAAATTGGAAAACCTAGAAGAAATGGACAAATTTCTAGAAACATACACTCTTCCATAACTGAATTGGGAAGAAATAGAAAGTCTAAAGAGATTGATAACTAGTAAATAAATACGGAAATCAGTAATCAAACTCTAAACAAAAGTCCAGGACCAGATGGCTTCACAGGTTAATTCTATCAAACATTTAAAGAAAAATTAATACTTACCTTCTCAAGCTACTCCAAAAAAAGTGGAAGAGGAAGGGAAACTTCCAAATTCCTTTTATGAAGCCAACATTACCCCAATGCCAAAACTAGGCAAATATACTACAAAAAAAGAAAAAGAAAGAAAACTACAGGCCAATCCCTCTGATGAGGGATATTTTCTCAGGAAAATATTAATTAACTGATTCACGAAAGAATCATCAAGTAAGATTTATTCCAGAGATAAAAGAATGATTTAATATTTGTATATAAAAATGTGATATAGGGGCATCTGGGTGGCTCAGTTGGTTAAGCATCTGCCTTCAGCTCAGGTCATGATCTCAGGGTTCTGGGATCAAGCTCTACCACAGGCTCCCTGCTCAGTGGGGAGTCTGCTTCTCCGTCTGCCCCTCCCCCTCTTGCGTGTGCATGCACACACTCTATCACTGTCAAATAAATAAATAAAATCTTTAAAATGTGATATATATCATTAAGAAGGGGAAATATAAAAACCATATAATTATCTCAGTAGATTCAGAAAAAAAAAATCTGACTAAATACAACATCTTTAAATAAAATATCTCAACAAAATGGGCATAGGGCCACATACTTCGACATTATAAAGACCATACATGAAAAACCCACAGCTAACATTATACTAAATGGTTAAAAACAGTTTTTCCCCCAAAGGTCACTAACAAGACAGGATGTCCACTCTCACCACTTTAACATAATACTAGAAGTTTTAGCTTAAGTCAGACAAGATATGAGACATTCATATTGATAAAGAAGTTAACCTGTCACTATTTGCAGGTGACATCTTACTATACATAGAAAGCCACAAAGAATCTATTTTAAAAACTGTAAGAGGGATCCCTGGGTGGGCAGCGGTTTAGTGCCTGCCTTTGGCCCAGGGTGTGATCCTGGAGACCCGGGATCGAATCCCACGTCGGGCTCCCGGTGCATGCAGCCTGCTTCTCCCTCTGCCTGTGTCTCTGTCCCCCCACCCCTCTCTCTCTGTGACTATCATAAAAAAATAAAAATAAAAAAAATTTTAAAAACTGTAAGAACTGATAAATTCAGTAAAAGTTATAGATTACAAAACCAATACCCAGAAATCAGCAACTTTTTAAAAGATTTTATTTATTCATTCATCAAAGAATGAAAAGAGAGAGGCGGAGACATAGGCAGAGGAAGAAGCAGGCTCCCTGCGGGGAGCCTAATGCAGGACTCGATCCTGGGACACCAGGATCATGCTCTGAGCCAAAGGCAGACACTCGGCCACTGAGCCACCCAGGTGTCCCACAACATTTCTACACACTGATAATGAAATAACAGAAGAAGTTAAGAAAACAATTCCAGGGCAGCCCTGGTGGTGCAGTGGTTTGGCGCCGCCTGCAGCCTGGGGTGTGATCCTGGAGTCCCGGGATCGAGTCCCACATCGGGCTCCCTGCATGGAGCCTGCTTCTCCCTCTGCCTCTCTCTCTGTATCTATGAATAAATAAATTTTAAAAATCTTTAAAAGAAAGAAAGAAGGAAAGGAAGGAAAGGAAGGAAGAAAGAAAGGAAGAAAGGAAGAAAGGAAGAAAGGAAGAAAGGAAGAAAGGAAGAAAGAAAGAAAGAAAGAAAAGAAAGAAAAGAAAGAAAACAATTCCAGGGGCTCCTGAGTGGCTCAACTGGTTGAGAGTCTGGCTGTTGATCTCAGTTCAGGTCTTAATCTCAGGGTCATGAGTTCAAGCTCCATGTTGGATCCCACACTAGGCAAGGAGCCTAATTTAGGAAGAAAAAGAGAAGGAACTATCAAAATACAAACAACACTCTTCACAGGACAAATAATTGAACAAAAATTTTCATGGAGCCACAAAAGATCTTGAATAACCAAAGCAGTCTTGAGAAAGAAAAAAGCTGGAGATACCATAATACTACATTTTAAGATATTCTAAGGGAGGAGGAGCTAAGATGGCAGAGGAGTAGGGGACCCTAAGTTTGGTCCCTGAAATTCAGCTAGTTTTCAAACTGTTCTGAGTACCTGGGAAACCAACTGGAGATCTGAGAAAAGAAATGCTGCAATTCTACAAATAGAAAAGTGACTTTTTGGAAAGTAAGAGGTATGGAGACTTGAATCTGGGGTGATATATCAGAGGATACAGCAGAGGGAAGGGATCTGGCTTAAGAAGGCTATGGAAAATTATTATAAGCAGCAGAGGACAAAATCTGAACTTTAAGAAGTCTGACACAGTGGGGGATATTCCTAGCTTAAAGATGCTCAGGTGGCCAAAGTGGGGTGGAATCCCTGGTGAAACAGCATGGTCTTAGGACCCCCGGGGTCACAAGAAGAATTGGGTGCCTGAGGGCAGCAGAGTTCCCAGCATTGGAGGGGGGAAGCCAGCCTCAAACAGCAAGTCTAGGCATTGGCTTTCTGTTTGGTATTGCCATAAACTGTGAATTGTTGCATGTTTGCAGACCATTCTCCCGGAAGGGGTCCAACAGGCAGAGCATGGGGAGATCCTTCCCTCCCCTTGGAGGGACAGTTCAGTTGATGCTGCAGGAGTCTGTAAAATTTGGAGACTTGAAACTCAGTCACATGCCTGAGATAAATGCTAGGTTACAGGCTGGGTGAACACAGAATTTGTACAGAAACCAGGGAGACTGGTTGATTGACTGCTTTTCTGTGAGGGCTCATTAAAGAGTAGGGGTGTGGAAACTTTCAGCTCTGGGGCTAGAGAGTGAGACACTACCATTTTCATTCCCCTCATTGGCGCTGAAAGCCTTTGGGGGAGCAAAACAGTTCCCCATAGTGTAATCTGGAGCCACTTACATTGAACCCAGCCCCCTGGCAAGGGAGGTGCATTTCCACAAATGCAAGGGTACCTGAAAATCAGTGCAACACGTCCCTCCCCAAGAAGACCAGCAGGAACAACTAGCTATCACCAAGTTTACCCATCATAGAGAACTGTAAATATTCAGCTTTTGGAGAAAAGAGTATTTAGCATTTGTGTGTGGGTTTTTTTTTTTAATTCTTTAGTCTTTCAGGGTTTTTTTTCAGCTCTTTTCTTACTTTTTCAAAATTTTTATTGTTTTTAAATTTTAATTTTTTAAAAAGATTTATTTATTTATTCATGATAGACGAGGGTGGGGGGGAGGGCAGAAACACAGGAGGAGGGAGAAGCAGGCTCCATGCCAGGAGCCTGATACGGGACTCGATCCTCGGACTCCAGGATCACCCCCTGGGCCAAAGGCAGACACTAAACCGCTGAGCCACCCAGGGATCTCCTACATTTTAATTTTTATATATACATGTTACATATATATTATTTTTTGTTTCCTTTCATTCTATTTTATTTTTGTATATATATGTTTTACTTTCTTTCCTAGTTTTGGATCTAGTTTCTTTTAACAAGCAGACCAAAATATATCCAGATCTAGTTTTTTGTTCTGTTTTGCTTCTTGTTTTTCTCTTATTTTGTTTTTGTTTTCTTCTGGATTATGGTTTTTGTTGTTGTTGTCTTTTCTCTCCCTTTTTTCTATTCTTTTCTGGACACAATGATGAACTGGAGAAATTCACCCCAAAAGAAAGAATAAGAGGTAGTACTCACTGCCAGGGATTTAATCAATATGGATATAAGTAAGATGCCTGAACTAGAATTTAAAACAACGATTCTAAAGATGCTAGCTGGGCTTGAAAAAAAATTATGGAAAACACTAGAGAGTCCCTTACTGGAGAAATAAAAGAACTAAAAGCTAATCAGGCCAAAATTAAAAATGCTATTACTGAGATGCAGTCACAAATGGAGGCACTAACAGTGAGGATAAATGAGGCAGAAGAAAGTGTCAGCGATACAGAACACAGAATGATGAAAATAAGGAAGCTGAAAAGAAGAGATAAAGATAACAACTGGAACATGAAGGGAGACTTTGAGAACTCTGTGATTCCTTAAGTGAAATAATATCCAGATAATAGGGATCCCAGAAGATGAAGGAGGGCAGAAGGTTTATGTGAACAAAGTATAGCTGAGAACTTCCCTAATTGGAGGAAGGAAACAGGCATTCAAGTCCAAGAGGCACAGAGAACCCCTCTCAAAAATCAATAAAAATAGGTCAACCCCTTGACATATAATAGTGAAGCCTGCAAATTTCAGAGATAGGCAAAGTCCTGAAAGCAGCTCTGGACAAGAGATCCTTAACCTACAAGGGTAGACATATAAGGCTGGCAACAGACCTGCCCACAGAGACCTGGTAGGCCAGAAAGGACCGGCATGGTATATTCAAGGTGCTAAGTGGGGAAAAATATGCAGCAAGAATACTTTATCCAGCAAGACTGTCATTCAAAATAGAAGGAGAGATAAAGAGTTGCCAGGACAAACAAAAACTAAAGGAATTTGTGAACATTAAGCCAGCCCTGCAAGAAATATTAAATGGGATTCTTTGAGTGAAGAGAGATCCCAGAAGTAACACAGAACAGACCATCTACAGAAACAGTAACTTTATAATAACACAATGGCACTAGTTTCATAAATTTCAATAATTATTCTGAATGTAAATGGACTAAATGCTCCAATCAAAAGACATAGGGTGTCAGATTGGTTAAAATATACCATAAAGCTATAGAAATCAAGAGTAAGGTACTGGCACAAAAATAGACCTGTATCAATGGAACAGGATAAAGAGCCCAGAAATGAACCCACATTTATATGATCAATTAATTTATGACAAAGGAGACAAGACTATACAATGGGAAAAGGTAGTCTTTAATAAATGGTGCTGGGTAAACTGGACAGCTACATACAACTAATGCAACTGGACCACTTCCATAAACTCAATGTATTTGACCTAAATGTGAGACCTGAAACAATAAGACTTCTAAAAGAAAACAAAGGCACTAATCTTTGGACATTGGCCTTCACAATGTGTTTATGGATATTTCTCCTCTGATAAGGAAAACAAAAGACAAACTATTGGGACTACACCAAAATAAAAAGTTTTTGCAGAGTGAAGGAAAGCATCAATAAAATGAAAAGGCAAACTACTGAATGGGAAAAGATATTTGTAAATGATATATTTTGGACATTAACCTCTTACCAGCTATATGAAGAACTGCACACCAAAAACAAAAAACAAAAAACAAAAAAAAACAAAAAACAAAACTAAAAAACAAACAAACCACAACCTATCCAAATAATCTGATTAAAAATGGGCAAGGGACTTGAATAGACATTTTCCCAAAGATGATATGATAGCCAACAGACATAGGAGAAAATGCTCACCACCACTAATCACCGAGAAAATGCATACCAAAATCACAATGAGATATCACCTTGACCCTATCAGAATGACTTGTATCAACAAAACGAGAAATAACAAGTGTTGGCAATGATATGTAGAAAAGGGAACCTATATGTACTGTGGGTAGGAATGTAAATTGGTGCAAACACTATGGAAAACAGTATGGAAGTTACTAAAAAAATTAAAAATAAAAATACTGTATGACCCAAATATTCCACTTCTAGATAATATCCCAAAATGAACACACTAGCTTGAGAAGATACATGGACTCCTATGTTTACTGTAGCATATATATAATAACCACGCTGTGGAAACAACCTAAGTCCATTGATAGATAGTGGAGATAGAAGATATATTTTACATACACACACACACACACACTCAGAATATTACTGTGTTGAATGAAATAAGTTAGAGAAAGACAAATACCATACGATTTCATTTATATGTGGAAGCTAAAAAACAAAGTCATAAATACAGAGAACATAATGGTGATTACCAGAGAAAGGGGGTGGGGTATAGGCAAAATAGGTGAAGAGGATTGAGAAGCATAAACTCCCAGTTACAAAATAAATCACAGAGATGAAAAATGCAGCAAAGAGAATGTAGTATTACAACAGAATCATAATAATGTATGGTAACAGATATTGACTACAGTTATTATGGTGGGAACTGAATAACGAAAATACTTGTCAAATCACTGTTGTACACCTAAAGCAAATACGGATTATGTGTCAACTATACTTCAATAATTAAAAACAAAACTGAAAGCTAGCTACTGGAATAGCATTAGCAATGAAATTCAAACAACGTACGTGATCCAAAAATCTATATATTTAATTCTCCTACCTAAAAAGCATTGCCTACTGTTGGTTCACAGCTGAGTCCAACTTAAGGAATTGTCACAGTTGAAGGGACCTTCACCCAAGATTAAGATCTCTTCCCAGGGGTAGTCCAAATGTACACACTAATTTATGCTGAGGTACAAAGGTCTATGCCCCCTGCTTAATTTGAAATGTTGTTGAAGGGTCAACTCTGCTTTACTGCTCTCTAAAATCTATTTTAACTACGTTGCAATTCAAGTCTCCTTTTATCCTTACTTCCTTCATTCCCTTATAGCTGTTCATTTGTGAGAACACTCCTGAGTAAAGTGCTTCCATGAAAATTTTCCATTCAGGGTTAATTTCCCTGGGGGACCTTGATCTGTAATATGATCTGCTCTTAAGTTCCTAGCAGAAAAATGTAAATCTTTCAAGGAATTCCCACAAATAAAGTTCCAAAATATAAGCTATCAAAACTTATCAAGAATATCAGCAAACAAGCCACCATAAGCAAAAGTCAGAAGAAACAATTAAGAGCAGAAAAGACCTACACAGCTTGCTGATGTTGAAATGATCAGAGAGAGCAAGGGTTAAAAAATATTTCCTGCAAAAGGCCAGATGGCAAGTATTTTAGGCTTGTAGGTCATACAGTTTCTGTTGCAATTATCCAATTCAGACATTGTAGGGTTCAAGAAACCTAGACAATAGGAAACAAATCAGTATGACTGTACTGCAGTATAATATTGACTAAAACAGGTGGAAAGCTGGGATAAGGTATAACCCCCGAGGTAAAGTATATAAGAAGATGAAAGGAGGGAATACAGAAAATACATCCAAGATATTGCTGAAAATATACAGAAAGAAATGGCTATAAAATATAAAGCAACTAAGAGACATATAGTGTGAGACAATCTATTCTATTTCTGATGTGCACACATCACTCAGCAGTAAAGCACTCAAAGCTTTTTTCTTTGAAATCAAGAATGAGGATGGTTATGATCATTATTTCTATTCAACAGAATTAGTGCAATGAAACAAAAGTAGGGGAATTGGAAAGGAAAAAAAATGCCAGTTTTCATAGAGGATAAGATTAACCTCATAGAAAACTTTGAAAAATCTAGTTATACAACTAGTGAGAGAATTTAGCAGTCAACTGATATATAAAATCCAAGAAGTCTTATGAATTTCTATAAATTATCAACATACAAAATATTATGTAAAAATATCCTATCCATAAAATTATAAGGTACTCAGCAATATATATAACAAAGGATATACAAATTATTTGAGGAACCTATTGAATTCCATTAAAAGAAATCCAAAGTGACTTAAATAAACAGAAACACACCATATTTAATTCCAATAAAAGCTTCAACTTATTTGTTAGAATTGGATAATCTGAATATAAACAATATTGGAACAGCAAAGGGTTAGGAACAGGCAAGGCACTTCTGAAGAAAAAGCAGAGTGACTTGTCCTAACAAATATAAAGATTTATTATAAGGCTACAGTATTTAAGACTGTGGAATTTACATGAGGATAGATCATTAGGTCAGCAGATTCTTTAAAAGAAACTTGATCAGTGACAGAGGTAGTGTTGCAAATCAGCAGGGAAAGGATAGACTAATAAGTAGAACTGGGACAACTGGTTATTCATGTGGAAAGAAAATTAATTTAGGCCTTTATCTCATACACACAATCAAGTTGGATTAAGAACTGAAAGGTGAAATCTTAAAAGACTTAGTAGACAAAGTATCTTCATGGCCTCAGGGTAGGAAAGGATTTGTCAAACAAGAAGGAAAAATAATAAAAGTTGATTAATTCAATTCTATTAAAATTAAGGAACTTTTCATCAAAATATACTATGAAAAAAGAAAAAGGTCAAGCCACACATGGAGAGAAGATATGTAAGCATCAATCAGAAGATTAGTGTCAATATGAAAGCAGATGTACTAGTTATGAAATATGGGCAAAAGATATGGACATGCATTTAAAAGGAAATCAAAACACAAATAGATGCTCAGTGCCATTTGTTAACAGGGAAGTAGAAATTAAAACCACAATAAAACACCATTTCACAACTACTAGTTTTTCAATTCAATTTTGACAGTATCAGGAACATGGCTATTGAAACTTGTCTCTTTGCTCAGTAGAATATAAATAGGTATAGTACCTTGAAAGAAAACAATTTGGTGTTAACTGGTAAATTGAAAATACTCATGCACATTTGCACCAGGAAAATCATACAGGAGTATTCAATATTGCTTTATTCCGTAATTATAAAACTAGGAACAATGCAAACATCCATCAATAGAAGTGGTAAATTGTAGGTCTCCACAAAAATGGAGCTTTACACAGCAGATAAAATAGATGGATTACAAGGAGGGTTCATGATGGTGACACGGGAAGACCCTAAACTCACCTCCTACATGAACACACCAAATCTATACCTATACATTAAGAATTCTTCCTGAAGAACTGAGGGCTGACTAAACAGCTTCTGCACAACAAAGGATAGAGGGACTACACAGAGAACAGCAGAAAGATGGAGACACAGCAATGATAGGAACACCCACCCTTGATGTTGAGAACTGCAGTGGGCAGAGGGGATAGAACTGAGGGATTATGAAGACACAAAAATAAACTCAAAATGGATTAGAGACCTAAGTATGAGAACTGAAACCAGAAAAATCCTAGAAGAGAGCAGAAGCAATAAAATCACTGACATCAGCCACAGCAATGTTTCTCTAGATACATCTCCCAAGGCAAAGAAAACAAAAGCAAAAATAAATTATTGGGACTATATTAAAATAAAAAGCTTCTGCAAAGCAAAGGAATCAATCAACAATACAAGTAGACAACCTACTGAATGGGAGAACGTATTTGCAAATGACATATGATAAGGAGTTAGCATTAAAAATATATAAAGAACTTATAAAGCTCAACACACAAAAAAGAAATAGTTAAAATGGGCAGAAGACATGACAGACTTTTCTCCAAAGAAAAACTGGATATCCAGTAGACACATGAAAAGAAAAGATGTTCAACATCACTCATCATCAAGGAAATGCAAATCAAAACCACAATGAGATGTCCCCTCACACCTGCCAGAATGGTTAAAATAAAAAGCACAAGGAACAGTAAGTGTTGGTAAGGATGTGGAGAAAGAGAAGCCCTTGTGCACTGCTGATGTGAATGCAAACTGGTACAGCCACCACCAGAAAATAGTATGGAGGTTCCTCAAAAAATTATAAATAGAATTACCATATGATCTAGTAATCCAACTATTGAAAGATTATGATTATGAAAACACTAATTCAAAAAGATATATGCACCCCTATGTTTATTGCATCATTATTTACATTAATTCAAATATAGAAGCAACCCAAATATCCACTGAGAGATAAATGGATAAATAATATGTGGTGTGTATATGTTTACATATATATGTATATATGTGTCTGTTTATGCATGCATACACACAATGGAATATTACTTGGCCATAAAAGGAATGAAATCTTGCCATTTGCAGCAACATGGATGAATCTAGAAGGTATAATGCTAAGTGAAGTCAATCAGAGAAAGACAAATACCATTATTTCATGCATATATGGAATTTAAGAAACAAGTGAAGAAAAAAAGGAGACCAAACAACAACAAATCCCAACATACCCCAGACTCTTAAATATAGAGAACTGGTGATTACCAGAGAGGAGAAAAGTGGGGAGATGTGTGAAACAGGTGAAGGAGATTACACATACACTTCTCATGATGGGCACTGAGTAATGTATAGAACTGTTGAATCACTATATTGTACATGTGAAACTAATATAATATTGCCTGTTATTTACAGTGGAATTAAAAATAAAATTAAAAAAATATTTAAGAATAAACTTAACCAAGGAAGTGAAATATGTGCACTCTGAAATCTAGAGGACATTTATTTAAAAAATTGAAGATGACAAATAAATGAAAGATACACCCTGCTCATGGATTTGAAGAGTATTGTTAAAATGTCAATACTACCCAAAGCCACCTGTAGATTCAATGTATTCCCTATCAAAATTTCAATGGCATTTTTCACAGAACTAGAATAAATAATCCTAACATGAATGGAACTGCAAAAGACCCTGAGTAGCCAAAGCAATGTTATGAAAATGGAATGAAGCTGAAGGTATCATAATCCCAGATTTCAAACTATGCAACAAAGCTATACTAGTGAAAACAGTATGGTACTGGCACAAAAATAGGCACAAGATCAATGGAAGAAGATAGTCCAGAAATAAACCCATGCTTACATGGTCAATTAACCTACCACAAAGAAAGCAACAATATACAATGGGGGAAAGGATCTTTTCAATAAATGGTGCTGGGAAAACTGGACCACTTTCTTATACCATACACAAAAATAAACTCAAAATGGATTAAAGATGCACACATGAGACCTGTCCATAAAACTTCTAAAAGAAAACAAGAGCAGTAATCTTTGATGTTAGTCTTGGTAAGATTTTTTTTTTTTAAGATAGGTCTCCTAGAAAAGAGAAACAAAATCAAAAGTAAACTATTGGAACTACACCAAAATAAAAAGCTTTTGTGTAGTGAAGGAAACTACCAACTAAATGAAAACTTATTGAATTGGCAAAGATATTTGCAAATGATATACTCAATAAGGGGTTAATATACAAAGTATATGAAGAACTTAGATAACACCACCAAAATAGCAAATCATCCTATTAAAAAATAGAGGACCTGAATCAGCATTTTTCCAAAGAAGACATCCAGATGGCACAGAATAAGATGCTCAACATCACTTAACATTAGAGAAATGCAAATTGAAGCCACAATGAAATGATACCTCACATTAGTCAACTGGCTAGTATTAAAAAAAACAATAAATAACAAGTGTTGGTGAGGTTATAGAGAAAAAGGAACCCTTATGCACTGTTGGTAGAATTGTAAATTGATGCAACCACTGTGGAAACAGAATGGAGTTTCCTCAAATATTAAAAACAGGAATACTATATGAGCCAATAGTGCCACTACAGGTGTTTACCTAAGGAAAATGGAAAATACTAATTTGAAAAAAATACATGCATCTCTATTTTTATTGTAGCATTATTTAGAATAGCTAAGATATGGGAAGAACCTAAGTGTCTTTTATATATATATATATATATATATATATATATGGCATACATGCAATGAAATAGTACTCAGCCATGAAAAAGAATGGGATCTTGCCATTTTTGACAACAGGAATGGACCTAGAGGGTCCATTATGGTGAGGGAAGTCATGTAAAGACAAATATTATACGATTTAACAGATATATGGAATATGAAGGAAAAAATAAACAGAAACAAACCCTTAAATACAGAGAACTGTGGTTGCCACAGTTGATGGTCATGGGAATGTCAGGCAAAATGGGTGAAGGGGAGTGAAAAGTATATGCTTCCAGACAGAAGGTAAAGCATAGGGAATAGTCAATGATATTGTGATGGTATTACGGATACACTTGTAGTAACCACAGCATAAGGTATAGAGATGTTGAATCCTTCTTGTACACATGAAACTAATGTAACATTGTCAAGTATGCTTCAGTAAAAAAGAATAGATGAAATAAAACTGTACATATGGATGTATGGATGTATCTATAGGTCTATGTCTATATGGATATATTTATTTATATCCATATCTATATGGATGGATCTTGCAAACATAACAGAGATGCAATTCACAGAGGAATACTTAATGCATAATTTTTAATATATTTCGGAAATGTGACTGTAAAAGTTATATTTTAGCAGTACATGTATATGTGGTCATTTTTTTTTAAAGTAAAGGACTGAAAACTAAGGATTGAGGTAACCTCAGAAGGAAGGGGAGATGGAAAAGGGTGTAATCAGGGAGGGGTATATGCATGGGAGGATTCAAATGCATTGCCAATGTTTTATATTTCAAACAGGGTGGTAGACAAAGGTTTTATAATTATTTGTTAAGCCATATATTATATATTCTCCTCTATCCTTTGATAAAATAAAATTTAAAATAAATTTTGTATTTATATATATTTAATATGTAATAGATATATTATCTTTTACATGTGATGTTTCATCAAAGAGAGATTAACCTGGGGTACTGATATAAAATGTGGATTCTTATGCCCTATCATTTTGATTCAGCAGGTCTGATGAGCATCCCAGGTGATTCCAAAGCAGATACATCTATACACCACACTACCACTGGCTTAGTATAAGGAGGACTTTCTACACCGAAAGAACTAATACTTATTCTGAAAGGGCAAAGAGTTGGTTTAATATTCTGAGTGAAAGAGACGTCATTCACTCTTCTTAAGATGCAGATTAAGAGAAAGAATGGTATCTTGAGGACAGCATGGCTGCTACTGTAAATCCATGCCTGCCACCTTGGTGTTGTAAGCATGCCTGTGGAGAAATGGCATGTAATGTATGTGAGCCTGCACGGCTTCCAAGAGTTTGCATAGGCAGAGTTCTCACAGACTTGTTCTTGTTGTTAAGACATGCCCAAGTTCAGGTCTCTGTGCCAGAACTTGAAGAGAGATTGTAGACTGTGAGGCCTTCTATGTTTTGGGGGTGTTATTTGCCCAAATCAGCTAGTAGTGAACGAGGGGACAGAATCTTATGTTACACATGTCAGAAGCAATACCATGTGGCAGTGATGGCAACAATAGCCACAAGGAACAAGGCTTCTTGGACCATCTGTTTTCAATCTCAAACCTCTTAGGTGTATACAAACACTTTCCAAGAGGAATAAGCAGTTGATATTTTCAAGATAATGAATTTCTAACTCTTTAGTTTTCATATGTACTTTCCTAAAACAGATGTTTGAGATTGTGTTGCCATTCTAGTTCTCCTTTTGCACCCCACCATCCTTCACAATCACATATCTGCTTTTCAGAATAAATACTAAACCTTAATTCATTCTATATCTTACCACAGTGCACTGTTGTTAAGATTGAAAAATTCTAAGGCTATCAGATAAAACAATTAAACAAGACACCATAAGCCCATGGTAGGATGTCATGATCTTTCTTGTCATGTTCTAACATACATCATATTATTAGGGTAAGTAGGACATTAAAAATAGATGGCAAAGTCTATATACAGATACATCATAGAGTGAGAAGGGGTGATGACAACTGACCTCTAGCAACCTCACTTCCTCTACCACTTGTTAACAACCAAATGCATTGCTCCTAAAGGTAAATCCCCCAATAGTAAACAAAGACAGCTTTGGTAAAACACATTGAAAATGAAGGCACGTATTTCATCCAGGCAACAAACTTTTGATTGAGCTGTTGTCTTATCTACTCATATATCCTAAAATTCAGTTTAGAAGGAAAAGGGTTGCAAAGGGGCTGTGTATACACACAAAGTATGAACTAAGATGAATGCAGACTTTTCTGACAGAAATTAAGTGATTTGGTGGATTGGTTTAACAATAAAGTTTGCCTTTACCACTTAGGTGATATGGCACATGGTGTCCTAAATGAGCTATAGAGAAAATTATTAAAATACACGATAACACCTTTTTGTCAAATACTATTGTGTTGTATTGACATAGATGTAAGGAAGTTAATATTTCAATTAACTTCCTTATATCTCAATATTTCAATTAATATTTCAATTCCCAAGTCTTTGAGGATATCAGGTCAAACAAAGATGAGTCAGGGATACTATTTTCCAGAATTATTTTGGGGGTACATGAACAGAGAAATTGAGGGAAGGCTTCTGTAGGCATAGGGATAGTTTCTAGTTCTCTGAGAAAATGGTAACATCTGACTGAGCATGCCTCTGTGGAGGTGATGTGGAGTTGTCAGGTGAAAACAACGGGAGGGGGAAAACATGTTCTTGTTGAAGGTGAGAGAGAAGCTCCAAGTTTCTATTTAAAACTATTAATATTTGATCTATTGGGAGAAGCAAAATACTTGCACATTCAACTTGCATTTTACTAGGTGCTAGAGAGATAGTGAATAAGGTGAGAACTTTTCTGTTGTCATCTAGCTTACGTTATTGTGGGAGAGACTAATAAAGAGTGAACAAATTAATGCCATTTCAGATAGTGATGAAAGCTATGAATAAAATAAGAGGTAATTTGAGAATAACTAGAGGGGGGTGCTATTTCAGATTGTGTGGTCAAAGAAGGGTCTCTGACTCAACTTTTGGATTAAAATGTGCATAATGAACCAGCAGGGGATAATTCACTGGAAGAATGCTCTACACACAGAAATCACAAGTGCAAAGGCCCAGAGTTGGAACACGCTTGATCTGTTTAAGGACAGGAAGACAGTCAGTGCCTCTGTGGCAGCTGAGAGAACAAAGGGGCAAATGGAAGGCAGCCAAGTTGGGGAGGGAGGAAAGGACAGATGGTGCAGTGGAGTCTTTTAGGTACCCTAGGGAGTTTGGCTTTTATACTCAGTGCAATGAAAGATCTTAAAGCATTTTAATCATGAGAATGATATGATATTTATTTTTAAATGCTCAGTCTGGCTGATCTGTAGAGAATGGATGACTATGGGGGAAAGGAAGAGAAAAGTGACCAGTAGGTTGATTGTCCTGGTATAGGACAGAAGTGACTAAAGAGGTAGGAGAGAGTCTAGAACCAGGATATATTTCAAGTAGAGCCCACAAGATCAACTACTGAATTTACACAATTGAAAGAGCTAGGAGGACATACGATTCTTGTATTTTAACTAACTGAGGTTGAGAAGACTAAAGGCAGATTTGACAGGAAATTTCAAGGTCCTTTTTCTTTCTGGATATATTATGTTTGAAATGCTGGCAGACATGAATATGATAAGGTTAAGCAGTCAGCTGAACACACAAGTTTGGGGACTATCAGGAAGTTAGGACCAAAGATACAAATTGAGGGATAATGTGGTTAGTATATAACACCATGATACTCATCACACTTGGATAGCCTATGTACAGCAAATTTCTTTGAGAACAGATGAAAGTAAATAGTATTTGGATCTTCTAGAGATTGTTTGCCAGCCAGACTTTCTCTTCTCTTAGTTATTCCTTCATTCTGTTTGTAAAATTAGGATTGTAGTTTTCAATATAAATCATTTGAAGGACTGAAAACTTAGGTAGAGAACAGAATTGCTGCCAAGCCATTAGATACACCTCATACATAGAATGCTGTTTTTAGCATCATAGTGTCCCTCCCCACTTAGTTCCAAATTTGAGTTTTGACCAAGCAGAACCTCAATCACATCTGGAACACTCACTGTGAGGGATCTGGGGTTTTTGTAGCCTCTGCTGGCCAAAAAGTCATCCTAAGAGGAGGTTGGAATGGATGGTGAATGAGCCATCCAGTAGCTGCCCCGTTGATCAGAAAAATGTGGGCATTGGCTTTTAATGAGGTGTTAATTCTATAAAACATTTGAAGAATATTTATTAGAATTTTTCATACAGAATTTGTTCTGCTATGTTAAAGGGAAGAAGTAGCTACAGAAAACTATGGAAATCTCCCTTGGAAGCTATGGGCCAGCTTTCTAAGTTAGTCTTGTAATTGTTAACCAAAAATAAGAGTTGATGAAATGACAGTAAGAACAGAACTGGGGGATATAACCAATGAATTTGGGCAAATGAACTAGGATCTGTTTGCATTCTTGCCAAAAGTGTTGCTCAGTTTGAAGATTTTCCTTTTTAATTTTAATTTGCTTGGGAAGAAAAAAATTTTAAGTTGATAAACATATTCATTGTGGTATCTGAATGGTCTTTAAATCTTCATACATTACAGTGTTTTACTTCTTGAGGGATATACAATTAATACAGAATGCAAAATTGGAAGTACAAGCTCCCATGTTCTTTGCAGTATTATTCACAATAGCCAAGACATTGAAACAATTTAAGTGCCCATCAACAGATATTCATTCAAAAAAATGTGATATGCACACAGTATTATTATTCAGCCAAAAAAGGGAAATTCTGCCAAATTTGACACCATGAACAGACCTTGAGGGCAGTATGCTAAATAAGTCAGAGAAAAACAAATATGGTATGCTACTAGTTGTCCGTGTAATCTAAAAATGCCAAACTCAAGAAAGAGTAGAATGGTGGTTGCCAGAGGTTGAGTGGTGGGGGCAATGGGGAAATGTTGGTCAAAGGGTACAAACTTTCAATTATAAGGTGAATAAATTCTGACGATCTAATATGCAGCGTGGTAACTATGGTTAACAATACTTTATTTTATACTTGAAAGTTTCTATGAGAGTAGAGCTTTAATGTTCTCACCACCACCACAAGATGGTGATTACTAAAGTGAAGAATGTGTTAACTAACCTTATTGTGGTAAATATTTAACTTTATATATGGGTATCAAAACATCACATTGTACCACTTAAACCTACACAAATGCTATATGATAATTATATTTCAAAAAATCTGGAAGGAGGGGTTCAAGATGGTAATGTAGAAAGACCGTGAACTCACCTCCTTCCACGAACACAAATCTACACCTACATATAGAGCAATTCCTCCTACAGAACAATGCAGGGCTGATTAAACAGCTTCTACATGACAAAATATATAGGGATCACATTCAAAATATCAGGAGAGACAGAGATACAGGCAATGGGAGCTCCATCACCAACACTATGAACTATAGTAGGGAGGGATACCACTAAGGTGCCCATGTACAGATATACTTACTCTGGGGTACACCAAATAACTTCACAGTTCAAAGGGCAACAAGAGAATACGTGAAAGAAACCCATTTACTAACCCCAGCGCATCTGCCAAATGGTGGGGAAACTGCCAAAACTCTCTTTGGTGCTGGAGGTACTAGAGTGCCAGTTTTCTTCTTCCCTCCACCTCGATAGTGCAGAAGGGAGCAAACTCTGAGTGTTCTAGCCACCCTGTTGCCTCAGAAAGCTCTGGGCCCTTAGGTCCTCACAATGGTCCCCCCAACCATGTCCACCCCAGCTTCTGGCATCCTACCATGGCTGCCATAGTGTGGTGCACGTAGGGGCATCCCAGCCTGCACCTGCTACTTCTCTACCCATGTGGCTACGGCAGCCCCAGCACAGAGCACCTGGGACTTTCACCCCCTGCACCCATTCCAGCTTCATCCATCTTGCCGGGGTATCCCCCAGCCCTAGGACTCCAGCCTGTCTCTGTTTCAGGCAGCCAACAAAAGCCACTGGGCACACAGTCTACATAGAAGATATTCTTATTAAAGGTCACTCCTTCAAGACTGGGAGAGGTAGCTATTTTGCTTAATTGGTAGACAAACATAGAAAGTCAAACAAAATGAGGGGACAGAGGATTATGCTCCACATGAAATAAGAGAAACCTTCACCAAAAACCCTAAATGAAACAAATAAGCAACCTATTTGATAATGAGTTCAAAGTAATGGGCACAAAATTGCTCACCAGACCATAAAGAGTAGATAAACTCAGAACTTCAAGAGAGAAAATATTTTAAAAAATAACCAATTAAAGAATACTATAACTGAAATGGAAAGTACTCTAGAGGGAGCCAATAGTAGACTAGAGGATGTTGACAAATGGATCAGAGATCTGAAAGGGTAATGGAAAATAATAAAGCTGAACAGTAAAAAGAAAAAAATCTTAAATTAGTTAAGGGACCTCTAGAACAGAAGCATACTAACATTTACATCATAAAGATCCTGGAAAAAATAAAGAGACACAAGAGGGCAGAAAACTTATTGGAAGAAATAATAACTGAAAGCTTTAACTTGGAAAATGAAACAGAAATCCAGATTGAGGAAGCAGAGAACCAGGATCAAGACACATAATAATTAAAATGTCAAAAGTGAAAGACAAAAAGAAAGTTCTCTCACACTGATGGCCTAAGAGTTATGCTGTAAGAAGCAGAATCCTCTCTACTTCCTCTCCACCATATGCTCAACAGCCACAAACAGCAACCATGCATGAATGCATTTCCATCCATGAATGCATTTCAATCCATGTTGGCCAGACTGCTGTCCAGATTGGCAATGCTTTTTGGGAACTTTATTGCCTGGAACATGACATACAGCTCTCACTGGTCAGATGCTGAGTGACAAGACCACTGGGGGAGGAGAGGAATCCTTTAATGCCTTCTTCAGTGAGATGGATGCTGGCAAGCATGTGCCTGGGGCAGTGTTGGTAGTCTTGGAATGCAGTCTTTGATGAAGTTCACATCATCAGAGGTGGAAACTTGCCAGTCAGCTCTTCCACCCTGAGCAGCTCATCTCAGGCAGGGAAGATGCTGCCAATAACTATGCCCAGGGGATACTACACCATTGGCAAGGAGATCATTAATCTTGTCTTGGATCAAATTTGGGAACTGGCTGACCAGTGTACAGGTCTTCAAGGCTTCTTGGTTCTTGACAGCTTTGGAGAGGGAACTGGTTCCAGGTTCTCCTCCCTGCTGATGGAACATCTCTCTATTATGGCAAGAAGTCCAAGCTGGACTTCTCTATTTACCCAGCTAAAGTTGAATCCTACAACTCCATCTTCACCACCCATACCACCCTGGAGCATTCTGATTGTGCCTTCATAGTAGAAAATGAGGCCACCTATGACACAGGTCATAGAAACCTCAATACTGGACACCCAATCTACAGGAACCTAAATAGGTTGATAGATCAAATTGTGTCATCACTTCCTTCCCTCAGATTTGATGGAGCCCTGAATGCTGATCTGATGGGATTCCAGACCAATCTGATGTCCTATGCCTCAATATACTTTCCTCTAGTCACATATGTTCTTGTCATTTCTGAGAAAGCCTACCATGAGCAACTTTCTGTTCCAGAGCTCACCAATGCCTGCTTGCGTGACCAACCAGATGGTGAAATGTGATCCTCACCATGGTAAATGGCTGGCTGCACTGTTTTACTGTGGTGACATGATTTCCAAAGATGTCAATGCTGTCATTGCCATCATCCAGACCAAGCATACTATCCAGTTTGCAGACCGGTGCCTCACTGGCTTCAAAGTTTGCATTAATTATCAGCCACCCATGGTGGTACCTGTTGGAGACCTGGCCAAAGCACAGTGAACAGAGTGCATGCCAAGCAACAGCAGAGCCACTATTGAGGCCTGGACTCTCTTGGACCACAAGTTTGACCTGATGTAAGCTAAGCATGCCTTTGTTCACTGGTATGTGAGTGAAGGTATGGAGAAAAGACTATTCTAAGGCCCATGAGGACATGGCTTTCCTTGAAAAGGTGTATGAGGAGGTTGGTGTGGATTTTATTGAAGGAGAAAGTGAAGAAGGAGATGAATACCAAAGTTAAAAATGTCACAAACGTGCTGCTTTTACAGGGAAGCTTATTCTGTTTAAAACATTGTAGAGTTCTGATCAGGGTTTTTGTATGTAGCATACGCTCATATACAATTACTGACCTTTGGCTTTAAAACATGACATTTTGTTATAGACCCAACCTAGCCATTTCTCTGATGGGTTTGAAAAATGTATTCCCTCTCTAAATGAAAAAAAAAAATGAAGATAGAGAATCCTAAAGCAGCAAGAGAAAAAAGTAATTACTTCAAAAGAAAACCCATAAAGCTATCAGCTGATTTTTCCACAGCAACTGCAAGCTAAAAGATGGTGGCATGATATATTCAAAGAGCTGACAGGCAAAAAAAATCTACAACCAAGAATATTCTACCTGGCAAAGTTATCATTCAGAATTAAAGAACAGATAAAATTTCCCATACAAGAATTAAAGGAGTTCATCACCACTAAACTGGTCTTATAAGAAATGTTAAAGGAACTTAAGTGGAAAAGAAAAAAAAAACATAACTAGAAATAAATTATGAAAGAATAAAATATCACTGCTAAAATCAAACATATACTAAAGGAAGTAGGTCAATCACTTACAATGGTAGTATGAAAGTTAAAAGACAAAAGTAGTGAAAAAATTATATTAAAAAATTAGGGGTGCCTGGGTGGCTCAGTCAGTTAAACATCTGCCTTCAGGTCAGGTCACGATCTCAGGGTCCTGGGATCAAGTCCAGCATCAGCTCCCTGCTTAGTGGGGGGCAATCAGCTTCTCCCTCTGCCCAACTCCCACCTGACTCTGCTCATGTTCTCTCTTACAAAAATAAATAAAATCTTTTTAAAAATTAGTTAAGAGACTCACAAAATAAAAAGATGTAAAATATGACATCATATACATAAAACACGGAAGGGGGAGATTAAAAATGTAGTGTTTCCAGAATGTGTTCAAACCTAAGCAGCCATCAATATACACTGCTATGTGTGAAGCCCATGGTAAATACAAACCAAAAACCTAAAATAGACCAAAAAAAAATCAAGAAAAAGGAAATGTAAAGAAAGTAATCAATCACAAGGGAAAATAGGAGAAAGGAGCAGAGAAGAACTACAAAAACCACGAGATAATTAAAGTGGCAAAGAGTGCATGCCTATCAATAATTCCCTTAAGGGATATGGACCAAATGCTTCAATCAAAAATCATGAGTGAAAAAACAAAATGCATCCACATACTACCTATAAGAGATTCACTTCAGACTTATAGACACATGCAGACTGAAAGCAAAGGGATGGAAAAATATATTCCATACAAAAGGGGAAAAAAGCTGAGGTTGCAGTACTTAGACAAAATAGACTTTAAAACAAAGTCTGTAATAGGAGATAAAGAAGGATAATACATAATGATAAATCAGTCCAAGATGATATAAGACTTATAAATATGCATCTAACATGGGAGCACCTAAATTTCTCAAGCAAATGTTAACAGACAAAGCGAGAAATGGCTAATAATAATAGAGAACTTTAACAGCACACTTATATCAATGGGTACATCATCCACCTAGAAAATTAATAAGGAAACAGTGGCTTTGAATGACACATTAGACCAGATGGAGTTAACAGATATATACAAAACATTCCATCCAAAAAAGTAGAATACATATTCTTTTCAACTGTATATGAAACATTCTCCAGGATAGATTACATATGTTAGACCACAAAACAAATCTCAAATCTAAAAGCTCTGAAATCATATCAAGCATCTTATATAACCACAATGGTATGAACTAGAATTTTTAAAAAATGGAAAAACCACAAACACATGAAAGGTAAACAACATATTATTAAATAAACAACGATTAAATGAAGAAACCAAAGAGGAAATTAAAAAATATCTGGGGAGAAATTGAAGTGGAAAAACAATGGTTCAAAATTAGGACACAGTAAAGCAATTCTAAGAAAGAAGTTACAGCAATACAGGCCTAACATCAAGAAGTATGAAAAATCTCAAATATGTAATTTAACCTTACACCTAAAAGAACTGCTCAAGGATGAATAAAGCCCAAAGTTAGTAGAAGGAAAGCAATAATAAAGATTAGAGCCAAAATAAATGAAATAGAAACTAAAAAAAAAAAAAAGAAAGAAAGAAAAGGTCAATGAAACTAAGAATTGGTTCTTTAAAAGGAAAAAAAATAATAAACCTATAGAAAAACTTACAGGACTCAATCAGACATGATAGAAAAATTAAAGTTGACAACACAGTTGTATGAAAGATTATAAAAGACTACTATACTATGTGGGCAGCCTGGGTGGCTCAGCGGTTTAGTGCCTGCCTTCCACCCAGGGCTGATCCTGGAGTCCTGGGATCAAGTCCTGCATTAGGCTCCCTGCATGGAGCCTGCTTCTCTCTTTGCCTGTGTCTCTGCCCCTCTCTCTCTCATGAATAATTGAAATCTTTTTAAAAATTTTAAAATAAAAAAATAAAAGACTACTTTGAAAAGTTATATACCAACAAATTGAACAATCTAGAAGAAATGGATATACTCCTAGGAATATGCAATCTTCTAATGCTGAATCAAAAGGAAACAGAAAATCTGATTAATGGTAATGAAAGTGAATTTGTAATTGAAAACTCCCCAACAGAAGTCCAGGATGAGATGGCTTGACAGGTAAATTCTACCAAACATTTAAAGAAGGAGTAGTAAATATTCTTCTCAAATTATTCCAAAAATAGTAGAGGAAAGAAAGCTTCCAAATTCATTTATAAGGCCAGCATTACCCTGATAACTAAACCAAAGAAACTAGAGAAAAAGAAAATTACAGGCCAATATCCTTCATGAATATACACGCAAAAATCCTCAACAAAATATTAGCAAAGCAAACTCGACAATATATTAAAAAGGATTATCCACCATAATTAAGTAGTATTCACTCCAGGGATGTAAGGATGGTTTAGTATCTGAAAATCAACATGATACACCATGTTAACAAAATGAAGATAAAAATATGATCTGATTAAATGCAGAAAATGCATGTGATACTCAATGGTGAAAGTTGAAATCTTTTTCTCTGATATCAGGAATAAGACAAGGATGTTCACTCACCATTTCTTTTTTAAAAATATTATTTATTCATGAGAGACAGATGAAAAGGCAGATGCTCAATTACTGAGCCACCCAAGTGTCCATCCACTCACCGCTTTTATTCAACATAGTACTAAGTGTCCTAGCTGTAGAAATCAGAAAAAAATTAAAGGCATCCAAACTGGTAAGGAAGGGGATCCCTGGGTGGCTCAGCGGTTTAGCGCCTGCCTTTGGCCTAGGGCGTGATCCTTGAGTCCCGGAATCAAGTCCCGCGTCGGGCTCCCTGCATGGAGCCTGCTTCTCCCTCTGCCTATGTCTCTGCCTCTCTCTATGTCTATCATGAATAGATAAAAAAAATAAATCTTTAAAAAAAACCAAATTGGTAAGGAAGAGGTAAAACTGCCACTACTCACAGATGTTAATATTATACAGAATATCCTAAAAAAAAAAAAAAAAAAAAAAAAAAAAAAAATCCTCCAAAACATTAGAATAAATTCAGTATAGTTTCAGGATAAGAAAATAATATATAGAAATCTGTTGTGTTTCTATAGGCAAAGTAGCAAAAACTAAAATGTTGATGCAATTATAGACGGTGTTTTCTTAAAAAACAAAGTACATAGAATAAATTTAACCAAGAGGTGAAAGAGATGAAAGATCTATACTCTAAAAATTGTAAGATACTTATGAAAGAAATGAAGACACATAAATGGAAAGATATACTGTGCTCATGGATTAGAAGATTATTAAAATGCTCATACTATGCAAAATAATGTATAGATTCAATGTAATCCTTATCAAAATACCAATAGCTTTTTTCACAGAACTAGAACAAAATCCTAAAATCTGTATGCAACCACAAACAATCCCAAATTGCCACAACAATCTTGAGAAAGAACAAAGCTGAAGGTATCACAATCCCAGCTTTCAAACTATACTGTAAAACTGTGGTAATTGAAACAGCATGTCACTGGCAAAAAATAGACACATCGATCAATGGAACAGAATAGAAATCTCAGAAATAAACCCATGCTTACATGATCAATTAATCTACAACACAGGAAGCAAGAACACACAGTAGGGAAAAGACATTCTCTTCAACAAATTCTGTTGTAAAAACTGTACAGCTACACGTAAAAGAATGAAACCAAACCACTTTCTTTTACCCAACAGGCGCGCGCGCACACACACACACACACACACACACACACCTCAAAATGGATCAAAGATCTAATTATAATACTGGAAACCATAGGATTGTCAATAGTAAACATAGGCAGTGATCTCTAGATATTGGCCTTAGCAATATTTTTCTTGGTCTCCTCAATGGAAACAAAGGAAAAAATAAACTATTAGGACTACACCAAAAAAAAAAACAAAAACAAAAAACAAAAAAAAACACTTTTGCACAGAGAAGGAAATCAACAAGAAGAAAAGGTACCCCACTGAGTGGGCAAAAATATTTGCAAATGATGTATCTAATAAGGAGTTAATATTCAACATATGTATAAAATAAAATCCTTCTATAACACCAAAAAGCAATCTAATTAAAAAATGGGCAGAGGACCTGAATAGGCATTTTTCCAAAGAAGAAATAAATTGGCCAAGAGATACATGGAAAGATGCTCAGGATCACTAATCACCAGGGAAATGCAAAACAAAGCCATAATGAAATATCAAGTCACATCCTTCAGAATGGCTAGTATCAGAAATATCAAGTATTAGCAAGTATGTGGAGAAAAAGGGACCTTCATGTATTGGTGGGAATGTAAATTGGTGCAGCCACAGTGCAAAAACAGTAGGAGGGTTCCTCAAAAAATAAAAATAGAAATACCACAGGACCCAGTAGTTCCCCTTCTGAGTATTTATCTGAAGAAAATGAAAACATTAATTTGAAAATATTACTGCACCTCATGTTTATATGTTTATTGCGCCATTAGCAATAATCAACATGAAGAAGCAACCCATTTACTGATAGACAAATGGATAAAGAAGATGTAGTATATCAACAATGGAATATTACTTTTCCATAAGAATAAAGTCTTGCCATTGTGATGACGTGGATGGACCTAGAGGGTATTATGCCAAATGAAAAAAGTCAGAAAGAGGCACACCATAGGATTTCACTTGTATGTGTAATCTAAATGACAGAACAAATTAACAAAAATAGAAATGGACTCAAATATAGAAAAGAAACTCTTGGTTGGGGCACCTGGGTGGCTCAGTAGGTGAGAGTCTGCCTTTGGCTCAGGTCATGATCCCGGGGTCCTAGGATCGAGTTCTGCATCAGGCTCACCTCAAGGAGCCGCCTTCTCCCTCTTCCTATGTCTCTGCCTCTCTGTCTCTCACAAAGAAATAAATGAAATCTTAAAAAAAAAAAAAAAAAGGAAAGGAAAGAAATGAAACTCAGTTGCAAGAGGTCAATGAGTGGTAGGATGGTAAAATAGGTGAAGGAGATTCAGAGGTACAAACTTTGGGTTAAAAAATACTTTAGTCACAGGAATGAAAAATACAGTATAGACAATACAGTCAATTATATCCTATTAACTTTGTATGGTGACAAATGGTAACTATTCTTACCGAGGGGAGCGTTTTATGAAGTATATAATGGTCAAATCATTATGTTGCACACCTGAAACTAATACATGTCAACTGTAGTTCAATTAACGGCAAAAAGATTTATTCATGCAAAAACTCAGATAGGTCATTAAAACTTTAATAGCTATAAATTCCTGTATTTCCCCTGCCTAAAGTTTTTTGGGATATTGACAAAGATGTCTAGAACTTATTAATAATCATATTGGAGGGTGCCTTGGGTGGCTCAGTTGGTTAAGTGTCTGTCTTTGGCTCAGTCATGATCCCAGGGCCCTGGGATCAAGTCCCACAACAGGCTCCCTGCTCAGGGATGGGAGTCATCTTCTCCCTCCACCCAACATTACTCTCCTCACTTATGCTTGCTTTCTCTCTCTCACAAAAATAAAGTCTTTTAAAAATCATATTGGAGACTTCTGAATGGAATGTGAACATCTGGTTTTGTGAATAATTAGTCCTACAGTAATTACCTAAATTGATTAATCTGTGACTGCAATGTTTGATCTATTTACTTTAATCTTAATAAATTATAATGCTACCCAATAGTTTTTGAGTTTACTATTACCAAGCTTTTTAAACGTGCTTTAAATATATTCTTGGTTGTCTTGAATGTTTAGTAATTGGCTAAATTTAAAGTAGAATATTTGATTATTTCTTTCTTTTAAAAATTGAAGAAGTGGTAAACCAAGACAATGATTATCTGTATATACACAGAGCATTGAGAATTAAGGTTACATTTTGTCAAGCATTATCCAGTGTGTTAGGAGGAGTACTTTGTGGTTTGTCCAAAATGGTTTATTTGGCTTATCAGCGTTGGCATAAGAACTGAACAGCTATAATCACCTGTGACTTGTTCCTTGAATCTGAACATTTCTAGGAAACAGGAGTAATGTTGAACTTAAGCTCAGTCTGACAAAAAATCTCCTTGAAAGGTAATGGTGGGGAATGCTGTAAACACTTGAGGAAAAGGCAGAGGAAAGTGGTAAAACTGCAAACCACCCATGAGAAAGAAGAGCACCAAGTGAAGGGAAGTGAGGACAATGAATTAGTAGAGAGTGAGGCAGCCAGGTTTTGTCATGTTCCCAGGTGACTGAAGAACCAACAGAGTCCTGAAGCCCCAGATCTGCCTTTTTTCCCCTTTACTTCCTCTATGTAAATGTATGTGGTGACCCTCTCTCTGTAGGAGACTGGGCAGTTTAGGTCTTTGAGTTGCCTTCCTGGAGGAAAGAACAGAGTTTTCTTTTTTAGTGGACTGTCTGGATCCATTAAGTTTAACCAATTCTAGAACACTTCCATCAGGGGTTAAGGAATAGCATTCTGTAATTACTACATCAGTTAGAAGGCTTCTGGTTCCAAATTAACAGAAAACCCACTTCAGATTGTACTGAGCCATCATCGGAATTTATTTGTTTGTAAGTGAAAAGTCCAAGAATAGGTCAGCAAAATTTGGTCAGGGCGCCAGCTTGATTTCTTTACAATTTTCATCACTCAGCATTCCTCTGTTCACTCTACCCAACTTCCATTATGGTCACAGAATGACTGCAGCAGTACCAGGTTTTACGTTCATATACTGCATTGTCAGAAAGAAGGGGGTACTTTTCTAGCTACTGAACAATTCCTTAACTTCACTAGATTCGGATCAAACAAGATGCTGAACCCATCCTTGAACCAATCACAGTGCTGGAAGAACGCTAGGACTGGTTCATGCTATTAAGCCTCACTCCTGCAGCAGGGGTGGGGGTGGCGATGCTGAGAGGCACTCCTAACAATCCATGACTGCTTCACAATGAGGATAACCTCAATGTTCACACATAGAAACCATGACATGATCCCATGCACTTGCTCTCAATGCTCTTGTCCAATTGTCTTTTTCCAAATTGCACAGAGGTTTGGTGGAATGTCTGCCAGAGTAATTTGGTAGGTTTTAACCTACTGGGGATTTTAATATACAAGGCAACCTGCAAGTGGGGAGAATGGAGAATTATCTTGTCAGGTTCCTATAAGCCAAAGAAAGCCCTTCTGGAAGAATATTCGGAGGATGCAGAGTTTTGGCATTTAATAATAGCTCAGGACTGAGTTTAATTAAGAATAATCAGGAAGGAGATGTTAATATTAGCAGTCTAAAATTAACCACACAGAAGTGGAGGAGTCAAAGAATTGTCAGCTATATTCAAAGACAAAAACTAAAATCTATTTTTCTTCTTTCTATCCCCAAATGAATGTACAAAAGTTGAATGGCTTTGTAATTATATAAGGACCTTTCAATACCTTCTTCAGGCTACACTTTTTTAGTGCCTTCTTACTAGGTACTTAATTCTCCTCATTTGGTGAATAAAACCTAAGTGGATGCAGACTTTTTGATGTATGGGTACCAGATCCTGGGAAGAAAAACAGATTTAAAATGTTATAGGATTCTGAAAATCTGAAATAGTGGGAGATTTCCAGAATATGAATGGATTTATTTGTATTGTACAACATGGGATGTGAAAAGAAGGTAGGGCTCTTGATGGCAAACAGCAGAAAACTTAATCCTAGTACTGGCTCTCTTCCTGCTCCATTCCACACATTTCTTCCTTTTATGAGTTGGATCAGGATTGAGGGCAACTGATGAGAGAGTTTTGTACAGAATGGGCGTCAGTCTATAAAACCTCTGTGACAAAGTCCTGTGAGTGAGGATGGAAACAGTTCTGTGGGCATCATGAAGTTATTCTGACCCACCTAAACAGGCCTCTTCCTTTTCTACATTACCCCAAGCCTCAAGGGCTAACAATGGTAAGTGGCCTGATCCATCTAATTTTCTGTTTTTGCACTTTGGATTTTAGTCCCAGCTTTCTTTTACTAGCTATGACACCTGAGGTCAATGAGTCTACTTTTGTGATCTCTGTAAGAGATGGATAATGAAACTCATTCATTACAGTACCATCAGTAGGATCACATTAGGTAACACACAGGCATTATACAATGACACAATGGTAGAGAATTATTATTCAATCCAACACCAAAAATGGTCTGGAATGTTGCAACAGTACATTCTCTCTACATGCCTGAAGCTTCTTTTTCACAGGAATTCTTATTGAAGAGCAATACAATTTGGTCACTCTAAAAAAACAGAGCACAAAGATGCTTCTACTTTATAAAATTAGATATAGGAAAATAATATATACAGGTCCTTTGGCTGCTATTATCCAAGTAGAACTGCAATTCAATCTCTGATAACAGGGATCGACTTTATCATTAGTGTGGTTTATGTGATTTCACCTGCTCTAATGAGCTGAAGAAAGATAATGCCCACTGTTAAGAGGCAAGAGAAATGGATTCTGATGGGAAGATATAAGGATATATGTCCCTCTTGAGCTTAATTCTAAAACCCTTTTCCAGTTGACCATGAAAAACATTCAGTCTTTACTCTAAACTGCCTTAAAATAACATTCTATTCTGTTGGAATTCTTCTGTTCTGCATTAATCAAGATCTATGAAGAAAAGAAAGTGAACCTCCTCTCAACCTAATCTTGCGGGAGATCGCACAGACTGGCTTTGATGCCTGTTCAGAAGCTCCTGAAGGGGAAGAGGATGCACTCAGCTGAACATGACAGGGAGATTCCCACATGACTGTGTAATGGCATCATTAAAAAGGAGTGTTTAATCTCTGCAATCCCTGACTTTAAAACAGCCACTATTGTGTGAATCAGAAGGTGGAGAGACTCAGCACTGAGGAGCCCACAGTAGCAAAGATGAAGTATCTGAAAAGGATTTAAAAAAAAAAAAAGCCTTCATTGTAAAGAGAGTTTCCCTTAGTTTATCTTTGGCTCTGTTTTCCCTGAGGTTATTTCTTATCTATCCCCTTTCTATACATAAAATGCCTTCCTCTGATATTTTCACCAGGCTGGAAGCACAGAAGCAAACTGGGCAGGCAACTGGAGGATTATTGTTACCACTATTTATTCAGTTTTGCCTGCCTTGGTCAGGCTCTAAATGGGGTTAGATGAATAAAGAAGTCTGGAGGAGAAGAACTTCTGGGATGCCCTTTCCTGGCCCAGGTCAATCAAAGGCATAAAATGCATAACCCTAAATCCTGCTGGTCTGAATTAGTTTCTGTTTGAGACATTTCTATTTCCAGTATCCCATTCTTTTCCCTCCAAATAGTCCCACAAGCACCATGTAACAGGAAACATGGATTAGTATAACAATTACTGGTTAGCCCCAAACCCAGGTCTTTGATGACTTATCACTTACGCGGCACATATGACAGAGAATTAGAGGATTCTTGGTGAGGTGCTATCGCAGTGTCCTGCCCAGTTGAAAACCTGATCTTATGCCATCCATGTTGAGTGGAAGAGCATTGGAATTCAGGTCATCAAAATGGGTTTCAAGACTTGGCTCAATCATTTGATAAAATGGTGAAACCTCACCTGTGTAACAGAGCTTTAGGAGGACTGAATGAGAATGGAAATGAAGGCTCTTTGTAACAGTCAAATGGCATACAAAAATGAGGTTCTATTCTGGCCTACAGTCTTTGGGATGTTAAGAATAGTCTTTATGAGTTTGGTGGAGTTCCTTATTGGTCCAGAACAGAAAGCCAGAAACAAATGGATATGTCCCTGTGTCTAGACCTCTGGATCTATTAAAAATATTTCTAAATAATTTGACCTCAAAGACTAACTAAGCTGGAGAAACAGAGGTAATATGATGCCATTTCCTCCCTTCCTCTCAAATATAAAACCATAAAATGAAAAATAGTACCCCATCATCTGTACCTCCCATTTCCTCCACCTCTTACCATTAGACTTCTCTTGCTTAAATATGTGTCTTCAGATTCAGACTCGAAGGAGCAGAAATACTGCCTCACAAGATCACAAATTGCAAATCTGGACTGGGATGAGGAAGATACAGAGAAGGGAAGGATTTGGGGATAGGGAGGTGCCAAAACTGCAGGCCTCTTCTATTTCCCTCCAAACAGAGTAATAAAATAAGTTGAAAAGGCAACTTTTAAAGATACTTAATGATAGGAAGTCACAGTAGTTAAAAAAAAAATCAAGTTCTTCATAACAACAGCCTTGTGATAGTGTTGAAATCAACCATTGCATATCTCCAGAAAATAATTCCATGTTGCTGGAGAATATAACCAGACAATCCTTAAATAGGACAAACAACAAAAAACCAGTCAAACAAAATAAAGAACTCTGCATAGAAATTTTAAAAACATCCTTCCTTCCTTTCTCTAAATGGCGAGATATATCAGGGAAGCTGGTTTTCTAAGTCGACAGCAAAGATAACTGTTCCATTGATCTTCCTTGCTAAGAGTAGGATCTATTCCATATGCGATGTTTTATGTTCACTGGAATCTTCGACAACCAGCTCTAATTCTGGGTAGGCATTCAACAAATATTTGTTGAATCAGTTCCTTAAACCTTGGAGGATCTTAAGCATGTGTGTGTGCATGCATGTGCACGAGGGTCTCCCCCAGTCTGTATGTCTATCTCACTCTGGCTCTGTGCATCTGTTTGGCTCTGTTTCTCTGGCTCGGGTTCCATGGGTGTTGCTCTGGCTCTGTGTATATGTCTCTCCCTGTCTCTGGCTGTGTGTGTGTGTGTGTGTGTGTGTGTGTGTGTGTCACCCTGACCCCTGTGTGTTTGTGATCGCCCTGACCCCTGCATGTGTGTGTCACCCCGGTCCTCTTTGTGTGTGTTGGGGGGGGGGGGAATGGCCCCTCTGTGTATGTGTATGGGGGGGGGGGCTTGACCTGTGTGTGTGTGTGTGTGTGTGTGTGTGTGTGTGTGTGTGAGAGAGAGAGACCTTAGCCCCATGTCTCTGTCTCTGGTAGAATAATGGTAATGCTCAGAGTAGCTGAGCAGCTCTTCCATACACCTGCCTGGTTTCCCTCCAGGTCTAATGACTCAGCTGGTCCTGTCGGAGGCTCCAAGGGGACTTCCTACTTGTCTCTCTCCTCAAGCCAATATATTCTCTGTTGTCACTAGTAGGGTCTCTCTGAAATAGAAATCTGATTATGCATTCAGTCAATATTAACTGAATCCCTACCCCCTGCCAGCCACTACCCTAGGTTAAGCTCTCCTTCAGCAACTTTCCATCATGTATGGAATTCTGTGGTAGTTAGCCTCCTCTCCCGCCTTCCTTACCCAACCCACATGCTGGCTTTTCAGCCACACCATAGTCCTTTCTGCCTCATGAGAGTGGTATGCTGACTCATCCCTTCTTGCCTTTGTTCCTTCTGCAATGAAAACTCTCCCCCATCTTGTTCATCTGAAGTATTCCCTTTATCCTGTAATACCCAGCTCGGGGATTTTCTGTAGAGGCTCCTCTGATCTCTTTTTCTAACCCAGACAGAGGGCAGCATTGTACATTGTATGCCATAGTGCTACGATAGCACTTCTAGCACTTGCTTGTGCATTATACAAGTATAATACGTAGGTCATATATACAGCACTGGATTGTAATGCTTTCTTGCCATTCCTGTTTCCCTGTTCTGCAGTGTAAGCCCCCGGAGCATCTTGGCATGCCTAGCACCAAACAAGGTATGGAATGCACGCTTGTTAAAAGAAGAGCAACATAGATGTGACTTATGAAACTGACTTCCCTGTGGATCTGCCTCTTATAACTGCCTCTAAATGTTATTTTTTAAAGGGTCTTCTTCTCTTTTCACTCCACAGCTTTTTCCTAGGCAATCTCAATTAATCCTCTTACTTTGATATATCTATACGTTGATAACTCCCCAAAATTCATCTCTAAAACCATTCTTCCAAGTTTCTGCTCACATATCTGGCTATATAACTAGTTACCTCTCCCTGGATATATTCTAAACATCTCAAACATAGTTTCCAACAATAAAGTTATTTTTTCCTCAAATCCACCACTTCTCCATTTTGTTAAGTGGGTACCCAAAATCCAGACACCCCCATTCCAGAAACCAGGGTCATATCTTTGAAAGTTCCTTCTTCCTCAACCAAACATCCAGTTTATTACCAAACCTAGTGCCTTCTACCTCTAGTTCTGACCTTGAATCTTTCTTTCTTCCTTTGTCACCAATGTTCTTCCCCTGCTTTCTTTTGCCTGGTCTACCACTGAACTTTCTAACTGGTCTTTCTGCTACCATGCTGCTCCCACTTCAATCTGTACTGCACAATGCAGGCAAGCCAACTTTGGGGAAAAAAATGCAAATAGCATCCTGTCTCTCCTTGCTTAAAACTATAATCTTTCCAACCACAAAAAGATAAAATTCTTAAAGTTCTTAGCATTATGCTGCAAAACCCTATGTCAGTGAGCCCCTGCTTTCCTCTCCAGGCTTTTCTTGCATACCCCATTCTTTATGCTCCAGACATACAGCCCAGAATTCTCACTACCAAATGGAAACAGATACATAATAAAATTCAAATTCAGATTATACCAGTTACCAGGGAATGCAGATATTCTCTGATTAAATTATGGCTGCCAGTCATCAAACTATAGAAATTGCTAATTAAGAGACGAAGCAATATGATGTATGTGTAACTGAGCAGTACTTAAGGTGGGAAAGGAATATACCAACCAATTTATTTAAGTTAAAATGAGCTAGAATCATTTAGGATATAGTTTATCTTGGGGAAAATAATGGAATAGATTAAGTTATAATGGCTGTTCTTATAAGTCCTTCTCCCCTGATCCACACTAAACACATATTATCATTTTTTTCTTCATCTCTTTCCAAGAGTCTCCCAGCACTTGAGTATTGAAAATAATCAATACTGTAAATACTAGAGAACTTTAATTCTATATTTTAATAAACTACCAACCGAATTATATTTGGGAAACTGCCCCAAGGCTCTGTTGTATATTTTAACAAAGTGTTCAACCGGCTTAACACTTAAGGACTTCACATGACCAAAACTGTCCTATTCATGAATTTCACCATACATGCTTATCATAAATAATGAATGAATCACAGGTCATCAACATGCACAACACACTTCATAATACGTTGCTTTTACTTTTCATTACATTTCTTTTATTGCTTAGAGATTTTCCCTAGTGATAAGCCAAGATGACTTTCAAAAAAATTAATTGGAAAAGATAACAACCTTTAAAATATCATTTCTCTCTACTGTGGAAAAGTCTCACTAAGTCAGTGTTTTTAATAATCCAGGTAGAAAGTAGTTACAGAAAGTTGGTAATTTCAAATCTAGTTCAGGGTCAGCAAAAACAAAGCCCAGCTGGTCTGACTTTATTATTTAGGGAAGCAGTGTAGCATAATTTAATGGCTTTGGATTTTTTATTCAGAAAACCGAAGTTCAAATCACCTGGAAGCATCAATTTGAAAGGATAACTTCTTTGACCCTCTGGATAAAATCATATCTACTAGTAGGGTGGTGAGTTTAAGTGACCTTAACTACCAGCATAGTGTTTGACATATGGCAGGGGTTAAAAATTACAGCTTTAATAAATTGTAATGATGTAAAGCTTTCTACCTTCCCCTAATCTTATTCACAAGGGAAAATGCCATAAGATGCCTTTGGGATTCATATCATTGAGTAATTGCAGTTAATATGGTGATGAATTCCATTGATTTCCCAACGGATGTGGATTTTCTGGAAAAGATGGGTTTGTGATTTACTTGACAGTTTAGTGATTTTGGCATTATTACTATTGCCAACAATATAGATTATATTAGAGTTATATTAGTTATATTATGATATAGTTATATTAGAGTTATTCCAGAATTCTGAGATTATTGTGGGTCTATGTAGCTTCCATTTGTAATTCCACTCTAAAGGGAAAGAGCTTTTTGTATAAGCTATATAATTTCTAACAATTTTGGGAAGCAAACGCTAGTTCATTTTTGTATTTAGTAACTGAAGTGTTTGTTGAATGTGGACTGCACACCATTCTAAGCAAAGAGGAAACAAAAATTATCAAAATTATAAAATCCCCAACATTGTCAAGGAGGCAATACACACATAAGTAAGTAAATCATATAGAAGCACTATAGAGACTAGAAGGCAGGGAAGCTTTATATGTAGTACCAGATGCAGGTCTAATTTTAAATATGGTGACCTTAGAGGATGTAATTGAGAAGGTGGCACTTGCATAAAGACATGAGGGAGGCGAGTGAAAAAGCCACGAGGGCCTTCCAGACAGAGGGAAGGACAAGGGCTGAGATGCAGGAGCATGCCTGGTGACTGAGGAATAATGAAGAGGCAGTGTGGCTGGAGAGGAGTGAGCAAGAGGAAGAACAGGGGGAGGTATCAGAGGCAGGGCTCTGAAGGCATTAGGTCTCTGATTTCTTAATGCAAGGGAGAAGAGAAGTCACCAGATGCCTTTAAGTGAAGAAATGGTGTGATCTGAGTTGATTAAAGGAATTTGTTTATACTTTTCATGCAACACATAATCTCTTGCTCCTACAGTTTCTGTAGCCCACCTTGAGGGCCGGTCCCACAGTTGATCCCCTCAAAACTTAATCATCCAATGGGCTCTTTGGGTCCTATGCAAAATTTGGATCACTATAACCCATCCCAGCATGGAGACTGTTCTATTATAGTCCAAGAGAGGCTAGGGTAAAAGCTAGGAGAGTCAGTCACATGGCACATGGAATACACTCTAGAAATGTCTAAGACATGGAAAATCATAAAAAGCAAGCAAGGGTTGAGAGAATAAACATGAAATACCCATATAGCCCCCTTTCCACAGCCCCTAACAACTACCATTTTACTTTCTATGAATCTGACTTCTTTAGGAATCTGATTTAAATGGGATTTTTCTTTTTGTGTTTATTTCAGTTTGTAAAAGGTCTTCAAATTTCATCTAGTTTGTAACATGTGTCAGAAATTCATTTTTAAAAGGCTGAATAATCATATATTGTATGGGTATACTTAAGATATTTTAAAGCCTACTCCTTCAGCCCAACATCACCCCCTTGGATATTCTTTCATCCATTCAGGTCACCACAGACTCCTCAGACAATGAATTTGGGGAGGGCCTTGGAGGAGGCAGGAAGCCCAAAGTGGAGAAAAAAAGGGATACTGAGATAAAGGAATCCAGGATGACTGGCACTGTATAGAAGTTTAGAGTTAGAGAGTGGCATGGCTTCAATTTCTTCTTGGAGCACATGCAGGTAATCTACAAAGAAGTCATGAAGTGAACTGAAACCCACAACATCCTAGGGCAGTCTATCCCAGTTCTGTCTCCATTTCAGGTACCAGCACTAATTTTTGAGTTTTGTGGAAGTTAATAACTTGTGATATAGCTCTCAGAGAGAGAGAAAGAGAGAGAGAGAGATATCCCAGATCATATAGCTATTTCTAAGGGAGAGAATATTACTCTTGAACCTAATGATTCATTGCTTATTGTTTTTACGATAAAACTTACTATAATGTACATGTGAAGGGGATAAAATGCTATGCGAATAAGCACCTTCAAAAGTTATTTGGCATCAGTAATATAGAGGTACATCTCTCCTCTCCCCTATCAATCCTCAGAAAAAAAATTTCTTGAGAATCTCAACTAGAGCAGAGTCACTATGGTGAGAGGAAGCAGAAGAATAATGGGAGGAAAAAGGACGAACTTGTTTGGAAGACTCCTCTGAGAGATGGGCTTATGAGGCTGATGGCCACTGTTGGTGACAGAACCTGTCCCCTATCACCTCTCCAGAAGAAGCTGCATGTTCCTACTACCTGTCCTTTCGATGAAGAATTCTCTATTCAGAACCTGAAAAATAAAAACTAAATGTATATTCTGTACTACTCCAGAGGAAAAAAAAAAGCTCTGAATTTCAAGGCAAATATAAAGCAGAGGTGAAGTAATAATTGCAAACTAGTGAAGATAACTTTTTAGTTACAACATGTAGGTGTAGTAGATTTGGTTACACCTGCATAACTCCTTTAGCCTGTAATTAGCCAGTTAGAAGAGTCTTCCAATGAGACTTTTTGAAGTGCCTGATACAGCAGGTATAGTTTTTATGAATGATTTTGAAAGTCTCCACATAATGTCTCAGGTTATTAAGCAATGTATTTGTTAATCCTCACTATCTAGGTGGAAACACGGATTATAGAAAGTAAGTAACGAGTACTCCTTTGAAAATAAGGTAGCTAGAGGAGAACACAGGCAACACCTTTTTTGAACTTGGCCGCAGCAACTTCTTGCAAGATACATCTATGAAGGCAAGGGAAACAAAAGCAAAATTGAATTATTGGGACTTCATCAAGATAAAAACCTTCTGCACAGCAAAAGAAACAGTCAACAAAACTAAGACAACCTACAGAA